>NC_079211.1:82948687-83260357 GCF_029633865.1 Lampris incognitus | reverse complement strand
TAGTAAGAGAATAAACATCTGATGTCCTACAGAAGAGATAGTAAGAGAATAAACATCTGACATCCTACAGAAGAGATAGTAAGAGAATAAACATCTTGCGTCCTACAGAAGAGATAGTAAGAGAATAAACATCTGACGTCCTACAAAAGAGATAGGAAGAGAATAAACATCTGACATCCTACAAAAGAGATAGTAAGAGAATAAACATCTTGCGTCCTACAGAAGAGATAGTAAGAGAATAAACATCTGACGTCCTACAAAAGAGATAGTAAGAGAATAAACATCTGACGTCCTACAGAAGAGATAGTAAGAGAATAAACATCTGACATCCTTCAGAAGAGATAGTAAGAGAATAAACATCTGACGTCCTACAGAAGAGATAGTAAGAGAATAAACATCTGACATCCTTCAGAAGAGATAGTAAGAGAATAAACAACTGACATCCTACAAAAGAGAGTAAAAGAATAAACATCTGATGTCCTACAGAAGAGATAGTAAGAGAATAAACATCTGACATCCTACAGAAGAGATAGTAAGAGAATAAACATCTGACGTCCTACAGAAGAGATAGTAAGAGAATAAACATCTGACATCCTACAAAAGAGATAGTAAGAGAATAAACATCTGATGTCCCACAGAAGAGATAGTAAGAGAATAAACATCTGACGTCCTACAGAATAGATAGTAAGAGAATAAACAACTGACATCCTACAAAAGAGATAGTAAGAGAATAAACATCTGACGTCCTACAGAAGAGATAGTAAAAGAATAAACATTTGACGTCCTACAAAAGAGATAGTAAGACAATAAACATCTGACGTCCTACAGAAGAGATAGTAAGAGAATAAACATCTGACGTCCTATAGAAGAGATAGTAAGAGAATAAACATCTGACGTCCTACAGAAGAGATAGTAAGAGAATAAACAACTGACATCCTACAAAAGAGAATAAAAGAATAAACATTTGACGTCCTACAGAAGAGATAGTAAGAGAATAAACATCTGACGTCCTACAGAAGAGATAGTAAGAGAATAAACATCTGACGTCCTACAGAAGAGATAGCAAGAGAATAAACATCTGACGTCCTACAAAAGAGATAGTAAGAGAATAAACATCTGATGTCCTACAGAAGAGATAGTAAGAGAATAAACATCTGACATCCTACAAAAGAGATAGTAAGAGAATAAACATCTGAGGTCCTACAGAAGAGATAGTAAGAGAATAAACATCTGACGTCCTACAGAAGAGATAGTAAGAGAATAAACAACTGACATCCTACAAAAGAGATAGTAAGAGAATAAACATCTGACTTCCTACAGAAGAGATAGTAAAAGAATAAAAATTTGACGTCCTACAAAAGAGATAGTAAGAGAATAAACATCTGACGTCCTACAGAAGAGATAGTAAGAGAATAAACAACTGACGTCCTACAAAAGATATAGTAAGAGAATAAACATCTGACGTCCTACAGAAGAGATAGTAAAAGAATAAACATTTGACGTCCTACAAAAGAGATAGTAAGAGAATAAACATCTGACGTCCTACAGAAGAGATAGTAAGAGAATAAACAACTGACGTCCTACAGAAGAGATAGTAAGAGAATAAACATCTGACGTCCTACAAAGACAGTAAGAGAATAAACATCTGGCGTCTTACAGAAGAGATAATAAGAGAATAACCATCTGATGTCCTATAGAAGAGATAGTAAGAGAATAAACATCTGACGTCCTACAGAAGAGATAGTAAGAGAATAAACAACTGACATCCTACAAAAGAGAATAAAAGAATAAACATTTGACGTCCTACAGAAGAGATAGTAAGAGAATAAACATCTGACGTCCTACAGAAGAGATAGTAAGAGAATAAACAACTGACATCCTACAAAAGATATAGTAAGAGAATAAACATCTGACTTCCTACAGAAGAGATAGTAAAAGAATAAACATTTGACGTCCTACAAAAGAGATAGTAAGAGAATAAACATCTGACGTCCTACAGAAGAGATAGTAAGAGAATAAACAACTGACGTCCTACAAAAGAGATAGTAAGAGAATAAACATCTGACGTCCTACAGAAGAGATAGTAAAAGAATAAACATTTGACGTCCTACAAAAGAGATAGTAAGAGAATAAATATCTGACGTCCTACAAAAGAGAGTAAGAGAATAAACATCTGGCGTCTTACAGAAGATATAGTAAGAGAATAACCATCTGATGTCCTATAGAAGAGATAGTAAGAGAATAAACATCTGACGTCCTACAGAAGAGATAGTAAAAGAATAAACAACTGACATCCTACAAAAGAGAGTAAAAGAATAAACATTGGACGTCCTACAGAAGAGATAGTAAGAGAATAAACATCTGACATCCTACAGAAGAGATAGTAAGAGAATAAACATCTGACGTCCTACAGAAGAGATAGTAAGAGAATAAACATTTGACATCCTACAAAAGAGATAGTAAGAGAATAAACATCTGATGTCCCACAGAAGAGATAGTAAGAGAATAAACATCTGACGTCCTACAGAATAGATAGTAAGAGAATAAACAACTGACATCCTACAAAAGAGATAGCAAGAGAATAAACATCTGACGTCCTACAGAAGAGATAGTAAAAGAATAAACATTTGACGTCCTACAAAAGAGATAGTAAGACAATGAACATCTGACGTCCTACAGAAGAGATAGTAAGAGAATAAACATCTGACGTCCTATAGAAGAGATAGTAAGAGAATAAACATCTGACGTCCTAGAGAAGAGATAGTAAGAGAATAAACAACTGACATTCTACAAAAGAGAATAAAAGAATAAACATTTGACGTCCTACAGAAGAGATAGTAAGAGAATAAACATCTGATGTCCTACAGAAGAGATAGTAAGAGAATAAACATCTGACGTCCTACAGAAGAGATAGTAAGAGAATAAACATCTGACGTCCTACAAAAGAGATAGTAAGAGAATAAACATCTGATGTCCTACAGAAGAGATAGTAAGAGAATAAACATCTGACATCCTACAAAAGAGATAGTAAGAGAATAAACATCTGAGGTCCTACAAAAGAGATAGTAAGAGAATAAACATCTGACGTCCTACAGAAGAGATAGTAAGAGAATAAACAACTGACATCCTACAAAAGAGATAGTAAGAGAATAAACATCTGACTTCCTACAGAAGAGATAGTAAAAGAATAAAAATTTGACGTCCTACAAAAGAGATAGTAAGAGAATAAACATCTGACGTCCTACAGAAGAGATAGTAAGAGAATAAACAACTGACGTCCTACAAAAGAGATAGTAAGAAAATAAACATCTGACGTCCTACAGAAGAGATAGTAAAAGAATAAACATTTGACGTCCTACAAAAGAGATAGTAAGAGAATAAACATCTGACGTCCTACAGAAGAGATAGTAAGAGAATAAACAACTGACGTCCTACAGAAGAGATAGTAAGAGAATAAACATCTGACGTCCTACAAAAGAGAGTAAGAGAATAAACATCTGGCGTCTTACAGAAGAGATAATAAGAGAATAACCATCTGATGTCCTATAGAAGAGATAGTAAGAGAATAAACATCTGACGTCCTACAGAAGAGATAGTAAGAGAATAAACAACTGACATCCTACAAAAGAGAATAAAAGAATAAACATTTGACGTCCTACAGAAGAGATAGTAAGAGAATAAACATCTGACGTCCTACAGAAGAGATAGTAAGAGAATAAACAACTGACATCCTACAAAAGAGATAGTAAGAGAATAAACATCTGACTTCCTACAGAAGAGATAGTAAAAGAATAAACATTTGACGTCCTACAAAAGAGATAGTAAGAGAATAAACATCTGACGTCCTACAAAAGAGATAGTAAGAGAATAAACATCTGACGTCCTACAAAAGAGAGTAAGAGAATAAACATCTGGCGTCTTACAGAAGATATAGTAAGAGAATAACCATCTGATGTCCTATAGAAGAGATAGTAAGAGAATAAACATCTGACGTCCTACAGAAGAGATAGTAAAAGAATAAACAACTGACATCCTACAAAAGAGAGTAAAAGAATAAAAATTGGACGTCCTACAGAAGAGATAGTAAGAGAATAAACATCTGACATCCTACAGAAGAGATAGTAAGAGAATAAACATCTGACGTCCTACAGAAGAGATAGTAAGAGAATAAACATTTGACATCCTACAAAAGAGATAGTAAGAGAATAAACATCTGATGTCCCACAGAAGAGATAGTAAGAGAATAAACATCTGACGTCCTACAGAATAGATAGTAAGAGAATAAACAACTGACATCCTACAAAAGAGATAGTAAGAGAATAAACATCTGACGTCCTACAGAAGAGATAGTAAAAGAATAAACATTTGACGTCCTACAAAAGAGATAGTAAGACAATGAACATCTGACGTCCTACAGAAGAGATAGTAAGAGAATAAACATCTGACGTCCTATAGAAGAGATAGTAAGAGAATAAACATCTGACGTCCTAGAGAAGAGATAGTAAGAGAATAAACAACTGACATCCTACAAAAGAGAATAAAAGAATAAACATTTGACGTCCTACAGAAGAGATAGTAAGAGAATAAACATCTGATGTCCTACAGAAGAGATAGTAAGAGAATAAACATCTGACGTCCTACAGAAGAGATAGTAAGAGAATAAACATCTGACGTCCTACAAAAGAGATAGTAAGAGAATAAACATCTGATGTCCTACAGAAGAGATAGTAAGAGAATAAACATCTGACATCCTACAAAAGAGATAGTAAGAGAATAAACATCTGAGGTCCTACAAAAGAGATAGTAAGAGAATAAACATCTGACGTCCTACAGAAGAGATAGTAAGAGAATAAACAACTGACATCCTACAAAAGAGATAGTAAGAGAATAAACATCTGACTTCCTACAGAAGAGATAGTAAAAGAATAAAAATTTGACGTCCTACAAAAGAGATAGTAAGAGAATAAACATCTGACGTCCTACAGAAGAGATAGTAAGAGAATAAACAACTGACGTCCTACAAAAGAGATAGTAAGAAAATAAACATCTGACGTCCTACAGAAGAGATAGTAAAAGAATAAACATTTGACGTCCTACAAAAGAGATAGTAAGAGAATAAACATCTGACGTCCTACAGAAGAGATAGTAAGAGAATAAACAACTGACGTCCTACAGAAGAGATAGTAAGAGAATAAACATCTGACGTCCTACAAAAGAGAGTAAGAGAATAAACATCTGGCGTCTTACAGAAGAGATAATAAGAGAATAACCATCTGATGTCCTATAGAAGAGATAGTAAGAGAATAAACATCTGACGTCCTACAGAAGAGATAGTAAGAGAATAAACAACTGACATCCTACAAAAGAGAATAAAAGAATAAACATTTGACGTCCTACAGAAGAGATAGTAAGAGAATAAACATCTGACGTCCTACAGAAGAGATAGTAAGAGAATAAACAACTGACATCCTACAAAAGAGATAGTAAGAGAATAAACATCTGACTTCCTACAGAAGAGATAGTAAAAGAATAAACATTTGACGTCCTACAAAAGAGATAGTAAGAGAATAAACATCTGACGTCCTACAGAAGAGATAGTAAGAGAATAAACAACTTACGTCCTACAAAAGAGATAGTAAGAGAATAAACATCTGACGTCCTACAGAAGAGATAGTAAAAGAATAAACATTTGACGTCCTACAAAAGAGATAGTAAGAGAATAAACATCTGACGTCCTACAGAAGAGATAGTAAGAGAATAAACAACTGACGTCCTACAGAAGAGATAGTAAGAGAATAAACATCTGACGTCCTACAAAAGAGAGTAAGAGAATAAACATCTGGCGTCTTACAGAAGATATAGTAAGAGAATAACCATCTGATGTCCTATAGAAGAGATAGTAAGAGAATAAACATCTGACGTCCTACAGAAGAGATAGTAAAAGAATAAACAACTGACATCCTACAAAAGAGAATAAAAGAATAAACATTTGACTTCCTACAGAAGAGATAGCAAGAGAATAAACATCTGACGTCCTACAGAAGAGATAGTAAGAGAATAATCATCTGACGTCCTACAGAAGAGATAGTAAGAGAATAAACAACTGACATCCTACAAAAGAGATAGTAAGAGAATAAACATCTGACGTCCTACAGAAGAGATAGTAAAAGAATAAACATTTAACGTCCTACAAAAGAGATAGTAAGAGAATAAACATCTGACGTCCTACAGAAGAGATAGTAAGAGAATAAACAACTGATATCCTACAGAAGAGATAGTAAGAGAATAAACAACTGATGTCCTACAGAAGAGATAGTAAGAATAAACATCTGACGTCCTACAAAAGAGAGTAAGAGAATAAACATCTGGCGTCTTACAGAAGAGATAGTAAGAGAATAAACATCTGATGTCCTATAGAAGAGATAGTAAGAGAATAAACATCTGACGCCCTACAGAAGAGATAGTAAGAGAATAAACATCTGACGTCCTACAGAAGAGATAGTAAGAGAATAAACATCTGACATCCTTCAGAAGAGATAGTAAGAGAATGAACATCTGGCGTCCTACAGAAGAGATAGTAAGAGAATAAATATCTGACGTCCTACAAAAGAGATAGTAAGAGAATAAACATTTGACGTCCTACAGAAGAGATAGTAAGAGAATAAACATCTGACATCCTACAGAAGAGATAGTAAGAGAATAAACATCTGACGTTCTACAGAAGAGATAGTAAGAGAATAAACATCTGACATCCTACAGAAGAGATAGTAAGAGAATAAACATCTTGCGTCCTACAGAAGAGATAGTAAGAGAATAAACATCTGACGTCCTACAAAAGAGATAGTAAGAGAATAAACATCTGACATCCTACAAAAGAGATAGTAAGACAATAAACATCTGACATCCTTCAGAAGAGATAGTAAGAGAATAAACATCTGACGTCCTACAGAAGAGATAGTAAGAGAATAAACATCTGACATCCTTCAGAAGAGATAGTAAGAGAATAAACAACTGACATCCTACAAAAGAGAGTAAAAGAATAAACATTTGACGTCCTACAGAAGAGATAGTAAGAGAATAAACATCTGACGTCCTACAGAAGAGATAGTAAGAGAATAAACATCTAACGTCCTATAGAAGAGATAGTAAGAGAATAAACATCTGACGTCCTACAGAAGAGATAGTAAGAGAATAAACAACTGACATCCTACAAAAGAGAATAAAAGAATAAACATTTGACGTCCTACAGAAGAGATACTAAGAGAATAAACATCTGACGTCCTACAGAAGAGATAGTAAGAGAATAAACATCTGACGTCCTACAGAAGAGATAGTAAGAGAATAAACATCTGACGTCCTACAAAAGAGATAGTAAGAGAATAAACATCTGATGTCCTACAGAAGAGATAGTAAGAGAATAAACATCTGACATCCTACAAAAGAGATAGTAAGAGAATAAACAACTGACATCCTACAAAAGAGATAGTAAGAGAATAAACATCTGACTTCCTACAGAAGAGATAGTAAAAGAATAAAAATTTGACGTCCTACAAAAGAGATAGTAAGAGAATAAACATCTGACGTCCTACAGAAGAGATAGTAAGAGAATAAACAACTGACGTCCTACAAAAGAGATAGTAAGAGAATAAACATCTGACGTCCTACAGAAGAGATAGTAAAAGAATAAACATTTGACGTCCTACAAAAGAGATAGTAAGAGAATAAACATCTGACGTCCTACAGAAGAGATAGTAAGAGAATAAACAACTGACGTCCTACAGAAGAGATAGTAAGAGAATAAACATCTGACGTCCTACAAAAGAGAGTAAGAGAATAAACATCTGGCGTCTTACAGAAGAGATAATAAGAGAATAACCATCTGATGTCCTATAGAAGAGATAGTAAGAGAATAAACATCTGACGTCCTACAGAAGAGATAGTAAGAGAATAAACAACTGACATCCTACAAAAGAGAATAAAAGAATAAACATTTGACGTCCTACAGAAGAGATAGTAAGAGAATAAACATCTGACGTCCTACAGAAGAGATAGTAAGAGAATAAACAACTGACATCCTACAAAAGAGATAGTAAGAGAATAAACATCTGACGTCCTACAGAAGAGATAGTAAGAGAATAAACAACTGACATCCTACAAAAGAGATAGTAAGAGAATAAACATCTGACTTCCTACAGAAGAGATAGTAAAAGAATAAACATTTGACGTCCTACAAAAGAGATAGTAAGAGAATAAACATCTGACGTCCTACAGAAGAGATAGTAAGAGAATAAACAACTTACGTCCTACAAAAGAGATAGTAAGAGAATAAACATCTGACGTCCTACAGAAGAGATAGTAAAAGAATAAACATTTGACGTCCTACAAAAGAGATAGTAAGAGAATAAACATCTGACGTCCTACAGAAGAGATAGTAAGAGAATAAACAACTGACGTCCTACAGAAGAGATAGTAAGAGAATAAACATCTGACGTCCTACAAAAGAGAGTGAGAGAATAAACATCTGGCGTCTTACAGAAGATATAGTAAGAGAATAACCATCTGATGTCCTATAGAAGAGATAGTAAGAGAATAAACATCTGACGTCCTACAGAAGAGATAGTAAAAGAATAAACAACTGACATCCTACAAAAGAGAATAAAAGAATAAACATTTGACTTCCTACAGAAGAGATAGCAAGAGAATAAACATCTGACGTCCTACAGAAGAGATAGTAAGAGAATAAACATCTGACGTCCTACAGAAGAGATAGTAAGAGAATAAACAACTGACATCCTACAAAAGAGATAGTAAGAGAATAAACATCTGACGTCCTACAGAAGAGATAGTAAAAGAATAAACATTTAACGTCCTACAAAAGAGATAGTAAGAGAATAAACATCTGACGTCCTACAGAAGAGATAGTAAGAGAATTAACAACTGATATCCTACAGAAGAGATAGTAAGAGAATAAACAACTGACATCCTACAAAAGAGATAGTAAGAGAATAAACATCTGACTTCCTACAGAAGAGATAGTAAAAGAATAAAAATTTGACGTCCTACAAAAGAGATAGTAAGAGAATAAACATCTGACGTCCTACAGAAGAGATAGTAAGAGAATAAACAACTGACGTCCTACAAAAGAGATAGTAAGAAAATAAACATCTGACGTCCTACAGAAGAGATAGTAAAAGAATAAACATTTGACGTCCTACAAAAGAGATAGTAAGAGAATAAACATCTGACGTCCTACAGAAGAGATAGTAAGAGAATAAACAACTGACGTCCTACAGAAGAGATAGTAAGAGAATAAACATCTGACGTCCTACAAAAGAGAGTAAGAGAATAAACATCTGGCGTCTTACAGAAGAGATAATAAGAGAATAACCATCTGATGTCCTATAGAAGAGATAGTAAGAGAATAAACATCTGACGTCCTACAGAAGAGATAGTAAGAGAATAAACAACTGACATCCTACAAAAGAGAATAAAAGAATAAACATTTGACGTCCTACAGAAGAGATAGTAAGAGAATAAACATCTGACGTCCTACAGAAGAGATAGTAAGAGAATAAACAACTGACATCCTACAAAAGAGATAGTAAGAGAATAAACATCTGACTTCCTACAGAAGAGATAGTAAAAGAATAAACATTTGACGTCCTACAAAAGAGATAGTAAGAGAATAAACATCTGACGTCCTACAGAAGAGATAGTAAGAGAATAAACAACTTACGTCCTACAAAAGAGATAGTAAGAGAATAAACATCTGACGTCCTACAGAAGAGATAGTAAAAGAATAAACATTTGACGTCCTACAAAAGAGATAGTAAGAGAATAAACATCTGACGTCCTACAGAAGAGATAGTAAGAGAATAAACAACTGACGTCCTACAGAAGAGATAGTAAGAGAATAAATATCTGACGTCCTACAAAAGAGAGTAAGAGAATAAACATCTGGCGTCTTACAGAAGATATAGTAAGAGAATAACCATCTGATGTCCTATAGAAGAGATAGTAAGAGAATAAACATCTGACGTCCTACAGAAGAGATAGTAAAAGAATAAACAACTGACATCCTACAAAAGAGAATAAAAGAATAAACATTTGACTTCCTACAGAAGAGATAGCAAGAGAATAAACATCTGACGTCCTACAGAAGAGATAGTAAGAGAATAAACATCTGACGTCCTACAGAAGAGATAGTAAGAGAACAAACAACTGACATCCTACAAAAGAGATAGTAAGAGAATAAACATCTGACGTCCTACAGAAGAGATAGTAAAAGAATAAACATTTAACGTCCTACAAAAGAGATAGTAAGAGAATAAACATCTGACGTCCTACAGAAGAGATAGTAAGAGAATAAACAACTGATATCCTACAGAAGAGATAGTAAGAGAATAAACAACTGATGTCCTACAGAAGAGATAGTAAGAATAAACATCTGACGTCCTACAAAAGAGAGTAAGAGAATAAACATCTGGCGTCTTACAGAAGAGATAGTAAGAGAATAAACATCTGATGTCCTATAGAAGAGATAGTAAGAGAATAAACATCTGACGCCCTACAGAAGAGATAGTAAGAGAATAAACATCTGACGTCCTACAGAAGAGATAGTAAGAGAATAAACATCTGACATCCTTCAGAAGAGATAGTAAGAGAATGAACATCTGGCGTCCTACAGAAGAGATAGTAAGAGAATAAATATCTGACGTCCTACAAAAGAGATAGTAAGAGAATAAACATTTGACGTCCTACAGAAGAGATAGTAAGAGAATAAACATCTGACATCCTACAGAAGAGATAGTAAGAGAATAAACATCTGACGTTCTACAGAAGAGATAGTAAGAGAATAAACATCTGACATCCTACAGAAGAGATAGTAAGAGAATAAACATCTTGCGTCCTACAGAAGAGATAGTAAGAGAATAAACATCTGACGTCCTACAAAAGAGATAGTAAGAGAATAAACATCTGACATCCTACAAAAGAGATAGTAAGACAATAAACATCTGACATCCTTCAGAAGAGATAGTAAGAGAATAAACATCTGACGTCCTACAGAAGAGATAGTAAGAGAATAAACATCTGACATCCTTCAGAAGAGATAGTAAGAGAATAAACAACTGACATCCTACAAAAGAGAGTAAAAGAATAAACATTTGACGTCCTACAGAAGAGATAGTAAGAGAATAAACATCTGACGTCCTACAGAAGAGATAGTAAGAGAATAAACATCTAACGTCCTATAGAAGAGATAGTAAGAGAATAAACATCTGACGTCCTACAGAAGAGATAGTAAGAGAATAAACAACTGACATCCTACAAAAGAGAATAAAAGAATAAACATTTGACGTCCTACAGAAGAGATACTAAGAGAATAAACATCTGACGTCCTACAGAAGAGATAGTAAGAGAATAAACATCTGACGTCCTACAGAAGAGATAGTAAGAGAATAAACATCTGACGTCCTACAAAAGAGATAGTAAGAGAATAAACATCTGATGTCCTACAGAAGAGATAGTAAGAGAATAAACATCTGACATCCTACAAAAGAGATAGTAAGAGAATAAACAACTGATATCCTACAAAGGAGATAGTAAGAGAATAAACATCTGACTTCCTACAGAAGAGATAGTAAAAGAATAAAAATTTGACGTCCTACAAAAGAGATAGTAAGAGAATAAACATCTGACGTCCTACAGAAGAGATAGTAAGAGAATAAACAACTGACGTCCTACAAAAGAGATAGTAAGAGAATAAACATCTGACGTCCTACAGAAGAGATAGTAAAAGAATAAACATTTGACGTCCTACAAAAGAGATAGTAAGAGAATAAACATCTGACGTCCTACAGAAGAGATAGTAAGAGAATAAACAACTGACGTCCTACAGAAGAGATAGTAAGAGAATAAACATCTGACGTCCTACAAAAGAGAGTAAGAGAATAAACATCTGGCGTCTTACAGAAGAGATAATAAGAGAATAACCATCTGATGTCCTATAGAAGAGATAGTAAGAGAATAAACATCTGACGTCCTACAGAAGAGATAGTAAGAGAATAAACAACTGACATCCTACAAAAGAGAATAAAAGAATAAACATTTGACGTCCTACAGAAGAGATAGTAAGAGAATAAACATCTGACGTCCTACAGAAGAGATAGTAAGAGAATAAACAACTGACATCCTACAAAAGAGATAGTAAGAGAATAAACATCTGACGTCCTACAGAAGAGATAGTAAGAGAATAAACAACTGACATCCTACAAAAGAGATAGTAAGAGAATAAACATCTGACTTCCTACAGAAGAGATAGTAAAAGAATAAACATTTGACGTCCTACAAAAGAGATAGTAAGAGAATAAACATCTGACGTCCTACAGAAGAGATAGTACGAGAATAAACAACTTACGTCCTACAAAAGAGATAGTAAGAGAATAAACATCTGACGTCCTACAGAAGAGATAGTAAAAGAATAAACATTTGACGTCCTACAAAAGAGATAGTAAGAGAATAAACATCTGACGTCCTACAGAAGAGATAGTAAGAGAATAAACAACTGACGTCCTACAGAAGAGATAGTAAGAGAATAAACATCTGACGTCCTACAAAAGAGAGTAAGAGAATAAACATCTGGCGTCTTACAGAAGATATAGTAAGAGAATAACCATCTGATGTCCTATAGAAGAGATAGTAAGAGAATAAACATCTGACGTCCTACAGAAGAGATAGTAAAAGAATAAACAACTGACATCCTACAAAAGAGAATAAAAGAATAAACATTTGACTTCCTACAGAAGAGAGTAAGAGAATAAACATCTGGCGTCTTACAGAAGATATAGTAAGAGAATAACCATCTGATGTCCTATAGAAGAGATAGCAAGAGAATAAACATCTGACGTCCTACAGAAGAGATAGTAAGAGAATAAACATCTGACGTCCTACAGAAGAGATAGTAAGAGAATAAACAACTGACATCCTACAAAAGAGATAGTAAGAGAATAAACATCTGACGTCCTACAGAAGAGATAGTAAAAGAATAAACATTTAACGTCCTACAAAAGAGATAGTAAGAGAATAAACATCTGACGTCCTACAGAAGAGATAGTAAGATAATTAACAACTGATATCCTACAGAAGAGATAGTAAGAGAATAAACAACTGATGTCCTACTGAAGAGATAGTAAGAATAAACATCTGACGTCCTACAAAAGAGAGTAAGAGAATAAACATCTGGCGTCTTACAGAAGAGATAGTAAGAGAATAAACATCTGATGTCCTATAGAAGAGATAGTAAGAGAATAAACATCTGACGCCCTACAGAAGAGATAGTAAGAGAATAAACATCTGACGTCCTACAGAAGAGATAGTAAGAGAATAAACATCTGACATCCTTCAGAAGAGATAGTAAGAGAATGAACATCTGGCGTCCTACAGAAGAGATAGTAAGAGAATAAATATCTGACGTCCTACAAAAGAGATAGTAAGAGAATAAACATTTGACGTCCTACAGAAGAGATAGTAAGAGAATAAACATCTGACATCCTACAGAAGAGATAGTAAGAGAATAAACATCTGACGTTCTACAGAAGAGATAGTAAGAGAATAAACATCTGACATCCTACAGAAGAGATAGTAAGAGAATAAACATCTTGCGTCCTACAGAAGAGATAGTAAGAGAATAAACATCTGACGTCCTACAAAAGAGATAGTAAGAGAATAAACATCTGACATCCTACAAAAGAGATAGTAAGACAATAAACATCTGACATCCTTCAGAAGAGATAGTAAGAGAATAAACATCTGACGTCCTACAGAAGAGATAGTAAGAGAATAAACATCTGACATCCTTCAGAAGAGATAGTAAGAGAATAAACAACTGACATCCTACAAAAGAGAGTAAAAGAATAAACATTTGACGTCCTACAGAAGAGATAGTAAGAGAATAAACATCTGACGTCCTACAGAAGAGATAGTAAGAGAATAAACATCTAACGTCCTATAGAAGAGATAGTAAGAGAATAAACATCTGACGTCCTACAGAAGAGATAGTAAGAGAATAAACAACTGACATCCTACAAAAGAGAATAAAAGAATAAACATTTGACGTCCTACAGAAGAGATACTAAGAGAATAAACATCTGACGTCCTACAGAAGAGATAGTAAGAGAATAAACATCTGACGTCCTACAGAAGAGATAGTAAGAGAATAAACATCTGACGTCCTACAAAAGAGATAGTAAGAGAATAAACATCTGATGTCCTACAGAAGAGATAGTAAGAGAATAAACATCTGACATCCTACAAAAGAGATAGTAAGAGAATAAACAACTGACATCCTACAAAAGAGATAGTAAGAGAATAAACATCTGACTTCCTACAGAAGAGATAGTAAAAGAATAAAAATTTGACGTCCTACAAAAGAGATAGTAAGAGAATAAACATCTGACGTCCTACAGAAGAGATAGTAAGAGAATAAACAACTGACGTCCTACAAAAGAGATAGTAAGAGAATAAACATCTGACGTCCTACAGAAGAGATAGTAAAAGAATAAACATTTCACGTCCTACAAAAGAGATAGTAAGAGAATAAACATCTGACGTCCAACAGAAGAGATAGTAAGAGAATAAACAACTGACGTCCTACAGAAGAGATAGTAAGAGAATAAACATCTGACGTCCTACAAAAGAGAGTAAGAGAATAAACATCTGGCGTCTTACAGAAGAGATAGTAAAAGAATAAACATTTGACGTCCTACAAAAGAGATAGTAAGAGAATAAACATCTGACGTCCTACAGAAGAGATAGTAAGAGAATAAACAACTGACGTCCTACAAAAGAGATAGTAAGAGAATAAACATTTGACGTCCTACAAAAGAGATAGTAAGAGAATAAACATCTGACGTCCTACAGAAGAGATAGTAAGAGAATAAACAACTGACGTCCTACAGAAGAGATAGTAAGAGAATAAACATCTGACGTCCTACAAAAGAGAGTAAGAGAATAAACATCTGGCGTCTTACAGAAGATATAGTAAGAGAATAACCATCTGATGTCCTATAGAAGAGATAGTAAGAGAATAAACATCTGACGTCCTACAGAAGAGATAGTAAGAGAATAAACAACTGACATCCTACAAAAGGGAATAAAAGAATAAACATTTGACGTCCTACAGAAGAGATAGTAAGAGAATAAACATCTGACGTCCTACAGAAGAGATAGTAAGAGAATAAACATCTGACGTCCTACAGAAGAGATAGTAAGAGAATAAACAACTGACATCCTACAAAAGAGATAGTAAGAGAATAAACATCTGACGTCCTACAGAAGAGATAGTAAAAGAATAAACATTTAACGTCCTACAAAAGAGATAGTAAGAGAATAAACATCTGACGTCCTACAGAAGAGATAGTAAGAGAATAAACAACTGACATCCTACAGAAGAGATAGTAAGAGAATAAACAACTGATGTCCTACAGAAGAGATAGTAAGAATAAACATCTGACGTCCTACAGAAGAGATAGTAAGAGAATAAACATCTGACATCCTACAAAAGAGATAGTAAGAGAATAAACAACTGACATCCTACAAAAGAGATAGTAAGAGAATAAACATCTGACTTCCTACAGAAGAGATAGTAAAAGAATAAAAATTTGACGTCCTACAAAAGAGATAGTAAGAGAATAAACATCTGACGTCCTACAGAAGAGATAGTAAGAGAATAAACAACTGACGTCCTACAAAAGAGATAGTAAGAGAATAAACATCTGACGTCCTACAGAAGAGATAGTAAAAGAATAAACATTTGACGTCCTACAAAAGAGATAGTAAGAGAATAAACATCTGACGTCCTACAGAAGAGATAGTAAGAGAATAAACAACTGACGTCCTACAGAAGAGATAGTAAGAGAATAAACATCTGACGTCCTACAAAAGAGAGTAAGAGAATAAACATCTGGCGTCTTACAGAAGAGATAGTAAAAGAATAAACATTTGACGTCCTACAAAAGAGATAGTAAGAGAATAAACATCTGACGTCCTACAGAAGAGATAGTAAGAGAATAAACAACTGACGTCCTACAAAAGAGATAGTAAGAGAATAAACATTTGACGTCCTACAAAAGAGATAGTAAGAGAATAAACATCTGACGTCCTACAGAAGAGATAGTAAGAGAATAAACAACTGACGTCCTACAGAAGAGATAGTAAGAGAATAAACATCTGACGTCCTACAAAAGAGAGTAAGAGAATAAACATCTGGCGTCTTACAGAAGATATAGTAAGAGAATAACCATCTGATGTCCTATAGAAGAGATAGTAAGAGAATAAACATCTGACGCCCTACAGAAGAGATAGTAAGAGAATAAACATCTGACGTCCTACAAAAGAGATAGTAAGAGAATAAACATCTGACATCCTTCAGAAGAGATAGTAAGAGAATGAACATCTGGCGTCCTACAGAAGAGATAGTAAGAGAATAAACATCTGACGTCCTACAAAAGAGATAGTAAGAGAATAAACATTTGACGTCCTACAGAAGAGATAGTAAGAGAATAAACATCTGACATCCTACAGAAGAGATAGTAAGAGAATAAACATCTGACGTCCTACAGAAGAGATAGTAAGAGAATAAACATCTGACATCCTACAGAAGAGATAGTAAGAGAATAAACATCTTGCGTCCTACAGAAGAGATAGTAAGAGAATAAACATCTGACGTCCTACAAAAGAGATAGGAAGAGAATAAACATCTGACATCCTACAAAAGAGATAGTAAGAGAATAAACATCTTGCGTCCTACAGAAGAGATAGTAAGAGAATAAACATCTGACGTCCTACAAAAGAGATAGTAAGAGAATAAACATCTGACGTCCTACAGAAGAGATAGTAAGAGAATAAACATCTGACATCCTTCAGAAGAGATAGTAAGAGAATAAACATCTGAAGTCCTACAGAAGAGATAGTAAGAGAATAAACATCTGACATCCTTCAGAAGAGATAGTAAGAGAATAAACAACTGACATCCTACAAAAGAGAGTAAAAGAATAAACATTTGACGTCCTACAGAAGAGATAGTAAGAGAATAAACATCTGACATCCTACAGAAGAGATAGTAAGAGAATAAACATCTGACGTCCTACAGAAGAGATAGTAAGAGAATAAACATCTGACATCCTACAAAAGAGATAGTAAGAGAATAAACATCTGATGTCCCACAGAAGAGATAGTAAGAGAATAAACATCTGACGTCCTACAGAATAGATAGTAAGAGAATAAACAACTGACATCCTACAAAAGAGATAGTAAGAGAATAAACATCTGACGTCCTACAGAAGAGATAGTAAAAGAATAAACATTTGACGTCCTACAAAAGAGATAGTAAGACAATGAACATCTGACGTCCTACAGAAGAGATAGTAAGAGAATAAACATCTGACGTCCTATAGAAGAGATAGTAAGAGAATAAACATCTGACGTCCTACAGAAGATATAGTAAGAGAATAAACAACTGACATCCTACAAAAGAGAATAAAAGAATAAACATTTGACGTCCTACAGAAGAGATAGTAAGAGAATAAACATCTGACGTCCTACAGAAGAGATAGTAAGAGAATAAACATCTGACGTCCTACAGAAAAGATAGTAAGAGAATAAACATATGACGTCCTACAAAAGAGATAGTAAGAGAATAAACATCTGATGTCCTACAGAAGAGATAGTAAGAGAATAAACATCTGACATCCTACAAAAGAGATAGTAAGAGAATAAACATCTGAGGTCCTACAGAAGAGATAGTAAGAGAATAAACATCTGACGTCCTACAGAAGAGATAGTAAGAGAATAAACAACTGACATCCTACAAAAGAGATAGTAAGAGAATAAACATCTGACTTCCTACAGAGGAGATAGTAAAAGAATAAAAATTTGACGTCCTACAAAAGAGATAGTAAGAGAATAAACATCTGACGTCCTACAGAAGAGATAGTAAGAGAATAAACAACTGACGTCCTACAAAAGAGATAGTAAGAGAATAAACATCTGACGTCCTACAGAAGAGATAGTAAAAGAATAAACATTTGACGTCCTACAAAAGAGATAGTAAGAGAATAAACATCTGATGTCCTACAGAAGAGATAGTAAGAGAATAAACAACTGACGTCCTACAGAAGAGATAGTAAGAGAATAAACATCTGACGTCCTACAAAAGAGAGTAAGAGAATAAACATCTGGCGTCTTACAGAAGAGATAATAAGAGAATAACCATCTGATGTCCTATAGAAGAGATAGTAAGAGAATAAACATCTGACGTCCTACAGAAGAGATAGTAAGAGAATAAACAACTGACATCCTACAAAAGAGAATAAAAGAATAAACATTTGACGTCCTACAGAAGAGATAGTAAGAGAATAAACATCTGACGTCCTACAGAAGAGATAGTAAGAGAATAAACAACTGACATCCTACAAAAGAGATAGTAAGAGAATAAACATCTGACTTCCTACAGAAGAGATAGTAAGAATAAACATCTGACGTCCTACAAAAGAGAGTAAGAGAATAAAAATCTGACGTCCTACAGAAGAGATAGTAAGAGAATAAACATCTGACATCCTTCAGAAGAGATAGTAAAAGAATAAACATTTGACGTCCTACAAAAGAGATAGTAAGAGAATAAACATCTGACGTCCTACAGAAGAGATAGTAAGAGAATAAACAACTGACGTCCTACAAAAGAGATAGTAAGAGAATAAACATTTGACGTCCTACAAAAGAGATAGTAAGAGAATAAACATCTGACGTCCTACAGAAGAGATAGTAAGAGAATAAACAACTGACGTCCTACAGAAGAGATAGTAAGAGAATAAACATCTGACGTCCTACAAAAGAGAGTAAGAGAATAAACATCTGGCGTCTTACAGAAGATATAGTAAGAGAATAACCATCTGATGTCCTATAGAAGAGATAGTAAGAGAATAAACATCTGACGTCCTACAGAAGAGATAGTAAGAGAATAAACAACTGACATCCTACAAAAGAGATAGTAAGAGAATAAACATCTGACGTCCTACAAAAGGGAATAAAAGAATAAACATTTGACGTCCTACAGAAGAGATAGTAAGAGAATAAACATCTGACGTCCTACAGAAGAGATAGTAAGAGAATAAACATCTGACGTCCTACAGAAGAGATAGTAAGAGAATAAACAACTGACATCCTACAAAAGAGATAGTAAGAGAATAAACATCTGACGTCCTACAGAAGAGATAGTAAGAGAATAAACAACTGACGTCCTACAAAAGAGATAGTAAGAGAATAAACATTTGACGTCCTACAAAAGAGATAGTAAGAGAATAAACATCTGACGTCCTACAGAAGAGATAGTAAGAGAATAAACAACTGATGTCCTACAGAAGAGATAGTAAGAATAAACATCTGACGTCCTACAGAAGAGATAGTAAGAGAATAAACATCTGACATCCTACAAAAGAGATAGTAAGAGAATAAACAACTGACATCCTACAAAAGAGATAGTAAGAGAATAAACATCTGACTTCCTACAGAAGAGATAGTAAAAGAATAAAAATTTGACGTCCTACAAAAGAGATAGTAAGAGAATAAACATCTGACGTCCTACAGAAGAGATAGTAAGAGAATAAACAACTGACGTCCTACAAAAGAGATAGTAAGAGAATAAACATCTGACGTCCTACAGAAGAGATAGTAAAAGAATAAACATTTGACGTCCTACAAAAGAGATAGTAAGAGAATAAACATCTGACGTCCTACAGAAGAGATAGTAAGAGAATAAACAACTGACGTCCTACAGAAGAGATAGTAAGAGAATAAACATCTGACGTCCTACAAAAGAGAGTAAGAGAATAAACATCTGGCGTCTTACAGAAGAGATAGTAAAAGAATAAACATTTGACGTCCTACAAAAGAGATAGTAAGAGAATAAACATCTGACGTCCTACAGAAGAGATAGTAAGAGAATAAACAACTGACGTCCTACAAAAGAGATAGTAAGAGAATAAACATTTGACGTCCTACAAAAGAGATAGTAAGAGAATAAACATCTGACGTCCTACAGAAGAGATAGTAAGAGAATAAACAACTGACGTCCTACAGAAGAGATAGTAAGAGAATAAACAACTGACGTCCTACAGAAGAGATAGTAAGAGAATAAACATCTGACGTCCTACAAAAGAGAGTAAGAGAATAAACATCTGGCGTCTTACAGAAGAGATAGTAAAAGAATAAACATTTGACGTCCTACAAAAGAGATAGTAAGAGAATAAACATCTGACGTCCTACAGAAGAGATAGTAAGAGAATAAACAACTGACGTCCTACAAAAGAGATAGTAAGAGAATAAACATTTGACGTCCTACAAAAGAGATAGTAAGAGAATAAACATCTGACGTCCTACAGAAGAGATAGTAAGAGAATAAACAACTGACGTCCTACAGAAGAGATAGTAAGAGAATAAACATCTGACGTCCTACAAAAGAGAGTAAGAGAATAAACATCTGGCGTCTTACAGAAGATATAGTAAGAGAATAACCATCTGATGTCCTATAGAAGAGATAGTAAGAGAATAAACATCTGACGCCCTACAGAAGAGATAGTAAGAGAATAAACATCTGACGTCCTACAAAAGAGATAGTAAGAGAATAAACATCTGACATCCTTCAGAAGAGATAGTAAGAGAATGAACATCTGGCGTCCTACAGAAGAGATAGTAAGAGAATAAACATCTGACGTCCTACAAAAGAGATAGTAAGAGAATAAACATTTGACGTCCTACAGAAGAGATAGTAAGAGAATAAACATCTGACATCCTACAGAAGAGATAGTAAGAGAATAAACATCTGACGTCCTACAGAAGAGATAGTAAGAGAATAAACATCTGACATCCTACAGAAGAGATAGTAAGAGAATAAACATCTTGCGTCCTACAGAAGAGATAGTAAGAGAATAAACATCTGACGTCCTACAAAAGAGATAGGAAGAGAATAAACATCTGACATCCTACAAAAGAGATAGTAAGAGAATAAACATCTTGCGTCCTACAGAAGAGATAGTAAGAGAATAAACATCTGACGTCCTACAAAAGAGATAGTAAGAGAATAAACATCTGACGTCCTACAGAAGAGATAGTAAGAGAATAAACATCTGACATCCTTCAGAAGAGATAGTAAGAGAATAAACATCTGACGTCCTACAGAAGAGATAGTAAGAGAATAAACATCTGACATCCTTCAGAAGAGATAGTAAGAGAATAAACAACTGACATCCTACAAAAGAGAGTAAAAGAATAAACATTTGACGTCCTACAGAAGAGATAGTAAGAGAATAAACATCTGACATCCTACAGAAGAGATAGTAAGAGAATAAACATCTGACGTCCTACAGAAGAGATAGTAAGAGAATAAACATCTGACATCCTACAAAAGAGATAGTAAGAGAATAAACATCTGATGTCCCACAGAAGAGATAGTAAGAGAATAAACATCTGACGTCCTACAGAATAGATAGTAAGAGAATAAACAACTGACATCCTACAAAAGAGATAGTAAGAGAATAAACATCTGACGTCCTACAGAAGAGATAGTAAAAGAATAAACATTTGACGTCCTACAAAAGAGATAGTAAGACAATGAACATCTGACGTCCTACAGAAGAGATAGTAAGAGAATAAACATCTGACGTCCTATAGAAGAGATAGTAAGAGAATAAACATCTGACGTCCTACAGAAGATATAGTAAGAGAATAAACAACTGACATCCTACAAAAGAGAATAAAAGAATAAACATTTGACGTCCTACAGAAGAGATAGTAAGAGAATAAACATCTGACGTCCTACAGAAGAGATAGTAAGAGAATAAACATCTGACGTCCTACAGAAAAGATAGTAAGAGAATAAACATATGACGTCCTACAAAAGAGATAGTAAGAGAATAAACATCTGATGTCCTACAGAAGAGATAGTAAGAGAATAAACATCTGACATCCTACAAAAGAGATAGTAAGAGAATAAACATCTGAGGTCCTACAGAAGAGATAGTAAGAGAATAAACATCTGACGTCCTACAGAAGAGATAGTAAGAGAATAAACAACTGACATCCTACAAAAGAGATAGTAAGAGAATAAACATCTGACTTCCTACAGAGGAGATAGTAAAAGAATAAAAATTTGACGTCCTACAAAAGAGATAGTAAGAGAATAAACATCTGACGTCCTACAGAAGAGATAGTAAGAGAATAAACAACTGACGTCCTACAAAAGAGATAGTAAGAGAATAAACATCTGACGTCCTACAGAAGAGATAGTAAAAGAATAAACATTTGACGTCCTACAAAAGAGATAGTAAGAGAATAAACATCTGATGTCCTACAGAAGAGATAGTAAGAGAATAAACAACTGACGTCCTACAGAAGAGATAGTAAGAGAATAAACATCTGACGTCCTACAAAAGAGAGTAAGAGAATAAACATCTGGCGTCTTACAGAAGAGATAATAAGAGAATAACCATCTGATGTCCTATAGAAGAGATAGTAAGAGAATAAACATCTGACGTCCTACAGAAGAGATAGTAAGAGAATAAACAACTGACATCCTACAAAAGAGAATAAAAGAATAAACATTTGACGTCCTACAGAAGAGATAGTAAGAGAATAAACATCTGACGTCCTACAGAAGAGATAGTAAGAGAATAAACAACTGACATCCTACAAAAGAGATAGTAAGAGAATAAACATCTGACTTCCTACAGAAGAGATAGTAAGAATAAACATCTGACGTCCTACAAAAGAGAGTAAGAGAATAAAAATCTGACGTCCTACAGAAGAGATAGTAAGAGAATAAACAACTGACATCCTACAGAAGAGATAGTAAGAGAATAAACAACTGATGTCCTACAGAAGAGATAGTAAGAATAAACATCTGACGTCGTACAAAAGAGAGTAAGAGAATAAACATCTGGCGTCTTACAGAAGAGATAGTAAGAGAATAAACATCTGATGTCCTATAGAAGAGATAGTAAGAGAATAAACATCTGACGCCCTACAGAAGAGATAGTAAGAGAATAAACATCTGACGTCCTACAGAAGAGATAGTAAGAGAATAAACATCTGACATCCTTCAGAAGAGATAGTAAGAGAATGAACATCTGGCGTCCTACAGAAGAGATAGTAAGAGAATAAACATCTGACGTCCTACAAAAGAGATAGTAAGAGAATAAACATTTGACGTCCTACAGAAGAGATAGTAAGAGAATAAACATCTGACATCCTACAGAAGAGATAGTAAGAGAATAAACATCTGACGTCCTACAGAAGAGATAGTAAGAGAATAAACATCTGACATCCTACAGAAGAGATAGTAAGAGAATAAACATCTTGCGTCCTACAGAAGAGATAGTAAGAGAATAAACATCTGACGTCCTACAAAAGAGATAGGAAGAGAATAAAAATCTGACATCCTACAAAAGAGATAGTAAGAGAATAAACATCTTGCGTCCTACAGAAGAGATAGTAAGAGAATAAACATCTGACGTCCTACAAAAGAGATAGTAAGAGAATAAACATCTGACGTCCTACAGAAGAGATAGTAAGAGAATAAACATCTGACATCCTTCAGAAGAGATAGTAAGAGAATAAACATCTGACGTCCTACAGAAGAGATAATAAGAGAATAAACATCTGACATCCTTCAGAAGAGATAGTAAGAGAATAAACAACTGACATCCTACAAAAGAGTAAAAGAATAAACATTTGACGTCCTACAGAAGAGATAGTAAGAGAATAAACATCTGACATCCTACAGAAGAGATAGTAAGAGAATAAACATCTGACGTCCTACAGAAGAGATAGTAAGAGAATAAACATCTGACATCCTACAAAAGAGATAGTAAGAGAATAAACATCTGATGTCCCACAGAAGAGATAGTAAGAGAATAAACATCTGACGTCCTACAGAATAGATAGTAAGAGAATAAACATCTGACGTCCTACAGAATAGATAGTAAGAGAATAAACATCTGACGTCCTACAGAATAGATAGTAAGAGAATAAACATCTGACGTCCTACAGAATAGATAGTAAGAGAATAAACATCTGACGTCCTACAGAAGAGGTAGTAAGAGAATAAACATCTGACGTCCTACAGAATAGATAGTAAGAGAATAAACATCTGACATCCTACAAAAGAGATAGTAAGAGAATAAACATCTGACGTCCTACAGAAGAGATAGTAAAAGAATAAACATTTGACGTCCTACAAAAGAGATAGTAAGACAATGAACATCTGACGTCCTACAGAAGAGATAGTAAGAGAATAAACATCTGACGTCCTATAGAATAGATAGTAAGAGAATAAACATCTGACGTCCTACAGAAGAGATAGTAAGAGAATAAACAACTGACATCCTACAAAAGAGAATAAAGGATAAACATTTGACGTCCTACAGAAGAGATAGTAAGAGAATAAACATCTGACGTCCTACAGAAGAGATAGTAAGAGAATAAACATCTGACGTCCTACAGAAGAGATAGTAAGAGAATAAACATCTGACGTCCTACAAAAGAGATAGTAAGAGAATAAACATCTGATGTCCTACAGAAGAGATAGTAAGAGAATAAACATCTGACATCCTACAAAAGAGATAGTAAGAGAATAAACATCTGAGGTCCTACAGAAGAGATAGTAAGAGAATAAACATCTGACGTCCTACAGAAGAGATAGTAAGAGAATAAACATCTGACGTCCTACAAAAGAGATAGTAAGAGAATAAACATCTGATGTCCTACAGAAGAGATAGTAAGAGAATAAACATCTGACATCCTACAAAAGAGATAGTAAGAGAATAAACATCTGACGTCCTACAGAAGAGATAGTAAAAGAATAAACATCTGACGTCCTACAGAAGAGATAGTAAGAGAATAAACAACTGACATCCTACAAAAGAGATAGTAAGAGAATAAACATCTGACGTCCTATAGAAGAGATAGTAAGAGAATAAACATCTGACGTCCTACAGAAGATATAGTAAGAGAATAAACAACTGACATCCTACAAAAGAGAATAAAAGAATAAACATTTGACGTCCTACAGAAGAGATAGTAAGAGAATAAACATCTGACGTCCTACAGAAGAGATAGTAAGAGAATAAACATCTGACGTCCTACAGAAAAGATAGTAAGAGAATAAACATATGACGTCCTACAAAAGAGATAGTAAGAGAATAAACATCTGATGTCCTACAGAAGAGATAGTAAGAGAATAAACATCTGACATCCTACAAAAGAGATAGTAAGAGAATAAACATCTGAGGTCCTACAGAAGAGATAGTAAGAGAATAAACATCTGACGTCCTACAGAAGAGATAGTAAGAGAATAAACAACTGACATCCTACAAAAGAGATAGTAAGAGAATAAACATCTGACTTCCTACAGAGGAGATAGTAAAAGAATAAAAATTTGACGTCCTACAAAAGAGATAGTAAGAGAATAAACATCTGACGTCCTACAGAAGAGATAGTAAGAGAATAAACAACTGACGTCCTACAAAAGAGATAGTAAGAGAATAAACATCTGACGTCCTACAGAAGAGATAGTAAAAGAATAAACATTTGACGTCCTACAAAAGAGATAGTAAGAGAATAAACATCTGATGTCCTACAGAAGAGATAGTAAGAGAATAAACAACTGACGTCCTACAGAAGAGATAGTAAGAGAATAAACATCTGACGTCCTACAAAAGAGAGTAAGAGAATAAACATCTGGCGTCTTACAGAAGAGATAATAAGAGAATAACCATCTGATGTCCTATAGAAGAGATAGTAAGAGAATAAACATCTGACGTCCTACAGAAGAGATAGTAAGAGAATAAACAACTGACATCCTACAAAAGAGAATAAAAGAATAAACATTTGACGTCCTACAGAAGAGATAGTAAGAGAATAAACATCTGACGTCCTACAGAAGAGATAGTAAGAGAATAAACAACTGACATCCTACAAAAGAGATAGTAAGAGAATAAACATCTGACTTCCTACAGAAGAGATAGTAAGAATAAACATCTGACGTCCTACAAAAGAGAGTAAGAGAATAAAAATCTGACGTCCTACAGAAGAGATAGTAAGAGAATAAACAACTGACATCCTACAGAAGAGATAGTAAGAGAATAAACAACTGATGTCCTACAGAAGAGATAGTAAGAATAAACATCTGACGTCGTACAAAAGAGAGTAAGAGAATAAACATCTGGCGTCTTACAGAAGAGATAGTAAGAGAATAAACATCTGATGTCCTATAGAAGAGATAGTAAGAGAATAAACATCTGACGCCCTACAGAAGAGATAGTAAGAGAATAAACATCTGACGTCCTACAGAAGAGATAGTAAGAGAATAAACATCTGACATCCTTCAGAAGAGATAGTAAAAGAATAAACATTTGACGTCCTACAAAAGAGATAGTAAGAGAATAAACATCTGACGTCCTACAGAAGAGATAGTAAGAGAATAAACAACTGACGTCCTACAAAAGAGATAGTAAGAGAATAAACATTTGACGTCCTACAAAAGAGATAGTAAGAGAATAAACATCTGACGTCCTACAGAAGAGATAGTAAGAGAATAAACAACTGACGTCCTACAGAAGAGATAGTAAGAGAATAAACATCTGACGTCCTACAAAAGAGAGTAAGAGAATAAACATCTGGCGTCTTACAGAAGATATAGTAAGAGAATAACCATCTGATGTCCTATAGAAGAGATAGTAAGAGAATAAACATCTGACGTCCTACAGAAGAGATAGTAAGAGAATAAACAACTGACATCCTACAAAAGAGATAGTAAGAGAATAAACATCTGACGTCCTACAAAAGGGAATAAAAGAATAAACATTTGACGTCCTACAGAAGAGATAGTAAGAGAATAAACATCTGACGTCCTACAGAAGAGATAGTAAGAGAATAAACATCTGACGTCCTACAGAAGAGATAGTAAGAGAATTAACAACTGACATCCTACAAAAGAGATAGTAAGAGAATAAACATCTGACGTCCTACAGAAGAGATAGTAAGAGAATAAACAACTGACGTCCTACAAAAGAGATAGTAAGAGAATAAACATTTGACGTCCTACAAAAGAGATAGTAAGAGAATAAACATCTGACGTCCTACAGAAGAGATAGTAAGAGAATAAACAACTGATGTCCTACAGAAGAGATAGTAAGAATAAACATCTGACGTCCTACAGAAGAGATAGTAAGAGAATAAACATCTGACATCCTACAAAAGAGATAGTAAGAGAATAAACAACTGACATCCTACAAAAGAGATAGTAAGAGAATAAACATCTGACTTCCTACAGAAGAGATAGTAAAAGAATAAAAATTTGACGTCCTACAAAAGAGATAGTAAGAGAATAAACATCTGACGTCCTACAGAAGAGATAGTAAGAGAATAAACAACTGACGTCCTACAAAAGAGATAGTAAGAGAATAAACATCTGACGTCCTACAGAAGAGATAGTAAAAGAATAAACATTTGACGTCCTACAAAAGAGATAGTAAGAGAATAAACATCTGACGTCCTACAGAAGAGATAGTAAGAGAATAAACAACTGACGTCCTACAGAAGAGATAGTAAGAGAATAAACATCTGACGTCCTACAAAAGAGAGTAAGAGAATAAACATCTGGCGTCTTACAGAAGAGATAGTAAAAGAATAAACATTTGACGTCCTACAAAAGAGATAGTAAGAGAATAAACATCTGACGTCCTACAGAAGAGATAGTAAGAGAATAAACAACTGACGTCCTACAAAAGAGATAGTAAGAGAATAAACATTTGACGTCCTACAAAAGAGATAGTAAGAGAATAAACATCTGACGTCCTACAGAAGAGATAGTAAGAGAATAAACAACTGACGTCCTACAGAAGAGATAGTAAGAGAATAAACATCTGACGTCCTACAAAAGAGAGTAAGAGAATAAACATCTGGCGTCTTACAGAAGATATAGTAAGAGAATAACCATCTGATGTCCTATAGAAGAGATAGTAAGAGAATAAACATCTGACGCCCTACAGAAGAGATAGTAAGAGAATAAACATCTGACGTCCTACAAAAGAGATAGTAAGAGAATAAACATCTGACATCCTTCAGAAGAGATAGTAAGAGAATGAACATCTGGCGTCCTACAGAAGAGATAGTAAGAGAATAAACATCTGACGTCCTACAAAAGAGATAGTAAGAGAATAAACATTTGACGTCCTACAGAAGAGATAGTAAGAGAATAAACATCTGACATCCTACAGAAGAGATAGTAAGAGAATAAACATCTGACGTCCTACAGAAGAGATAGTAAGAGAATAAACATCTGACATCCTACAGAAGAGATAGTAAGAGAATAAACATCTTGCGTCCTACAGAAGAGATAGTAAGAGAATAAACATCTGACGTCCTACAAAAGAGATAGGAAGAGAATAAACATCTGACATCCTACAAAAGAGATAGTAAGAGAATAAACATCTTGCGTCCTACAGAAGAGATAGTAAGAGAATAAACATCTGACGTCCTACAAAAGAGATAGTAAGAGAATAAACATCTGACGTCCTACAGAAGAGATAGTAAGAGAATAAACATCTGACATCCTTCAGAAGAGATAGTAAGAGAATAAACATCTGACGTCCTACAGAAGAGATAGTAAGAGAATAAACATCTGACATCCTTCAGAAGAGATAGTAAGAGAATAAACAACTGACATCCTACAAAAGAGAGTAAAAGAATAAACATTTGACGTCCTACAGAAGAGATAGTAAGAGAATAAACATCTGACATCCTACAGAAGAGATAGTAAGAGAATAAACATCTGACGTCCTACAGAAGAGATAGTAAGAGAATAAACATCTGACATCCTACAAAAGAGATAGTAAGAGAATAAACATCTGATGTCCCACAGAAGAGATAGTAAGAGAATAAACATCTGACGTCCTACAGAATAGATAGTAAGAGAATAAACAACTGACATCCTACAAAAGAGATAGTAAGAGAATAAACATCTGACGTCCTACAGAAGAGATAGTAAAAGAATAAACATTTGACGTCCTACAAAAGAGATAGTAAGACAATGAACATCTGACGTCCTACAGAAGAGATAGTAAGAGAATAAACATCTGACGTCCTATAGAAGAGATAGTAAGAGAATAAACATCTGACGTCCTACAGAAGATATAGTAAGAGAATAAACAACTGACATCCTACAAAAGAGAATAAAAGAATAAACATTTGACGTCCTACAGAAGAGATAGTAAGAGAATAAACATCTGACGTCCTACAGAAGAGATAGTAAGAGAATAAACATCTGACGTCCTACAGAAAAGATAGTAAGAGAATAAACATATGACGTCCTACAAAAGAGATAGTAAGAGAATAAACATCTGATGTCCTACAGAAGAGATAGTAAGAGAATAAACATCTGACATCCTACAAAAGAGATAGTAAGAGAATAAACATCTGAGGTCCTACAGAAGAGATAGTAAGAGAATAAACATCTGACGTCCTACAGAAGAGATAGTAAGAGAATAAACAACTGACATCCTACAAAAGAGATAGTAAGAGAATAAACATCTGACTTCCTACAGAGGAGATAGTAAAAGAATAAAAATTTGACGTCCTACAAAAGAGATAGTAAGAGAATAAACATCTGACGTCCTACAGAAGAGATAGTAAGAGAATAAACAACTGACGTCCTACAAAAGAGATAGTAAGAGAATAAACATCTGACGTCCTACAGAAGAGATAGTAAAAGAATAAACATTTGACGTCCTACAAAAGAGATAGTAAGAGAATAAACATCTGATGTCCTACAGAAGAGATAGTAAGAGAATAAACAACTGACGTCCTACAGAAGAGATAGTAAGAGAATAAACATCTGACGTCCTACAAAAGAGAGTAAGAGAATAAACATCTGGCGTCTTACAGAAGAGATAATAAGAGAATAACCATCTGATGTCCTATAGAAGAGATAGTAAGAGAATAAACATCTGACGTCCTACAGAAGAGATAGTAAGAGAATAAACAACTGACATCCTACAAAAGAGAATAAAAGAATAAACATTTGACGTCCTACAGAAGAGATAGTAAGAGAATAAACATCTGACGTCCTACAGAAGAGATAGTAAGAGAATAAACAACTGACATCCTACAAAAGAGATAGTAAGAGAATAAACATCTGACTTCCTACAGAAGAGATAGTAAGAATAAACATCTGACGTCCTACAAAAGAGAGTAAGAGAATAAAAATCTGACGTCCTACAGAAGAGATAGTAAGAGAATAAACAACTGACATCCTACAGAAGAGATAGTAAGAGAATAAACAACTGATGTCCTACAGAAGAGATAGTAAGAATAAACATCTGACGTCGTACAAAAGAGAGTAAGAGAATAAACATCTGGCGTCTTACAGAAGAGATAGTAAGAGAATAAACATCTGATGACCTATAGAAGAGATAGTAAGAGAATAAACATCTGACGCCCTACAGAAGAGATAGTAAGAGAATAAACATCTGACGTCCTACAGAAGAGATAGTAAGAGAATAAACATCTGACATCCTTCAGAAGAGATAGTAAGAGAATGAACATCTGGCGTCCTACAGAAGAGATAGTAAGAGAATAAACATCTGACGTCCTACAAAAGAGATAGTAAGAGAATAAACATTTGACGTCCTACAGAAGAGATAGTAAGAGAATAAACATCTGACATCCTACAGAAGAGATAGTAAGAGAATAAACATCTGACGTCCTACAGAAGAGATAGTAAGAGAATAAACATCTGACATCCTACAGAAGAGATAGTAAGAGAATAAACATCTTGCGTCCTACAGAAGAGATAGTAAGAGAATAAACATCTGACGTCCTACAAAAGAGATAGGAAGAGAATAAAAATCTGACATCCTACAAAAGAGATAGTAAGAGAATAAACATCTTGCGTCCTACAGAAGAGATAGTAAGAGAATAAACATCTGACGTCCTACAAAAGAGATAGTAAGAGAATAAACATCTGACGTCCTACAGAAGAGATAGTAAGAGAATAAACATCTGACATCCTTCAGAAGAGATAGTAAGAGAATAAACATCTGACGTCCTACAGAAGAGATAGTAAGAGAATAAACATCTGACATCCTTCAGAAGAGATAGTAAGAGAATAAACAACTGACATCCTACAAAAGAGTAAAAGAATAAACATTTGACGTCCTACAGAAGAGATAGTAAGAGAATAAACATCTGACATCCTACAGAAGAGATAGTAAGAGAATAAACATCTGACGTCCTACAGAAGAGATAGTAAGAGAATAAACATCTGACATCCTACAAAAGAGATAGTAAGAGAATAAACATCTGATGTCCCACAGAAGAGATAGTAAGAGAATAAACATCTGACGTCCTACAGAATAGATAGTAAGAGAATAAACATCTGACGTCCTACAGAATAGATAGTAAGAGAATAAACATCTGACGTCCTACAGAATAGATAGTAAGAGAATAAACATCTGACGTCCTACAGAATAGATAGTAAGAGAATAAACATCTGACGTCCTACAGAAGAGGTAGTAAGAGAATAAACATCTGACGTCCTACAGAATAGATAGTAAGAGAATAAACATCTGACATCCTACAAAAGAGATAGTAAGAGAATAAACATCTGACGTCCTACAGAAGAGATAGTAAAAGAATAAACATTTGACGTCCTACAAAAGAGATAGTAAGACAATGAACATCTGACGTCCTACAGAAGAGATAGTAAGAGAATAAACATCTGACGTCCTATAGAATAGATAGTAAGAGAATAAACATCTGACGTCCTACAGAAGAGATAGTAAGAGAATAAACAACTGACATCCTACAAAAGAGAATAAAGGATAAACATTTGACGTCCTACAGAAGAGATAGTAAGAGAATAAACATCTGACGTCCTACAGAAGAGATAGTAAGAGAATAAACATCTGACGTCCTACAGAAGAGATAGTAAGAGAATAAACATCTGACGTCCTACAAAAGAGATAGTAAGAGAATAAACATCTGATGTCCTACAGAAGAGATAGTAAGAGAATAAACATCTGACATCCTACAAAAGAGATAGTAAGAGAATAAACATCTGAGGTCCTACAGAAGAGATAGTAAGAGAATAAACATCTGACGTCCTACAGAAGAGATAGTAAGAGAATAAACAACTGACATCCTACAAAAGAGATAGTAAGAGAATAAACATCTGACTTCCTACAGAAGAGATAGTAAAAGAATAAAAATTTGACGTCCTACAAAAGAGATAGTAAGAGAATAAACATCTGACGTCCTACAGAAGAGATAGTAAGAGAATAAACAACTGACGTCCTACAAAAGAGATAGTAAGAGAATAAACATCTGACGTCCTACAGAAGAGATAGTAAAAGAATAAACATTTGACGTCCTACAAAAGAGATAGTAAGAGAATAAACATCTGACGTCCTACAGAAGAGATAGTAAGAGAATAAACAACTGACGTCCTACAGAAGAGATAGTAAGAGAATAAACATCTGACGTCCTACAAAAGAGAGTAAGAGAATAAACATCTGGCGTCTTACAGAAGAGATAATAAGAGAATAACCATCTGATGTCCTATAGAAGAGATAGTAAGAGAATAAACATCTGACGTCCTACAGAAGAGATAGTAAGAGAATAAACAACTGACATCCTACAAAAGAGAATAAAAGAATAAACATTTGACGTCCTACAGAAGAGATAGTAAGAGAATAAACATCTGACGTCCTACAGAAGAGATAGTAAGAGAATAAACAAATGACATCCTACAAAAGAGATAGTAAGAGAATAAACATCTGACTTCCTACAGAAGAGATAGTAAAAGAATAAACATTTGACGTCCTACAAAAGAGATAGTAAGAGAATAAACATCTGACGTCCTACAGAAGAGATAGTAAGAGAATAAACAACTGATGTCCTACAAAAGAGATAGTAAGAGAATAAACATCTGACGTCCTACAGAAGAGATAGTAAAAGAATAAACATTTGACGTCCTACAAAAGAGATAGTAAGAGAATAAACATCTGACGTCCTACAAAAGAGATAGTAAGAGAATAACCATCTGATGTCCTATAGAAGAGATAGTAAGAGAATAAACATCTGACGTCCTACAGAAGAGATAGTAAAAGAATAAACAACTGACATCCTACAAAAGAGAGCAAAAGAATAAACATTGGACGTCCTACAGAAGAGATAGTAAGAGAATAAACATCTGACATCCTACAGAAGAGATAGTAAGAGAATAAACATCTGACGTCCTACAGAAGAGATAGTAAGAGAATAAACATCTGGCGTCTTACAGAAGATATAGTAAGAGAATAACCATCTGATGTCCTATAGAAGAGATAGTAAGAGAATAAACATCTGACGTCCTACAGAAGAGATAGTAAAAGAATAAACAACTGACATCCTACAAAAGAGAGCAAAAGAATAAACATTGGACGTCCTACAGAAGAGATAGTAAGAGAATAAACATCTGACATCCTACAGAAGAGATAGTAAGAGAATAAACATCTGACGTCCTACAGAAGAGATAGTAAGAGAATAAACATCTGACATCCTAAAAAAGAGATAGTAAGAGAATAAACATCTGATGTCCCACAGAAGAGATAGTAAGAGAATAAACATCTGACGTCCTACAGAATAGATAGTAAGAGAATAAACAACTGACATCCTACAAAAGAGATAGTAAGAGAATAAACATCTTACGTCCTACAGAAGAGATAGTAAAAGAATAAACATTTGACGTCCTACAAAAGAGATAGTAAGAGAATGAACATCTGGCGTCCTACAGAAGAGATAGTAAGAGAATAAACATCTGACGTCCTACAAAAGAGATAGTAAGAGAATAAACATTTGACGTCCTACAGAAGCGATAGTAAGAGAATAAACATCTGACATCCTACAGAAGAGATAGTAAGAGAATAAACATCTGACGTCCTACAGAAGAGATAGTAAGAGAATAAACATCTGACATCCTACAGAAGAGATAGTAAGAGAATAAACATCTTGCGTCCTACAGAAGAGATAGTAAGAGAATAAACATCTGACGTCCTACAAAAGAGATAGGAAGAGAATAAACATCTGACATCCTACAAAAGAGATAGTAAGAGAATAAACATCTTGCGTCCTACAGAAGAGATAGTAAGAGAATAAACATCTGACGTCCTACAAAAGAGATAGTAAGAGAATAAACATCTGACGTCCTACAGAAGAGATAGTAAGAGAATAAACATCTGACATCCTTCAGAAGAGATAGTAAGAGAATAAACATCTGACGTCCTACAGAAGAGATAGTAAGAGAATAAACATCTGACATCCTTCAGAAGAGATAGTAAGAGAATAAACAACTGACATCCTACAAAAGAGAGTAAAAGAATAAACATCTGATGTCCTACAGAAGAGATAGTAAGAGAATAAACATCTGACATCCTACAGAAGAGATAGTAAGAGAATAAACATCTGACGTCCTACAGAAGAGATAGTAAGAGAATAAACATCTGACATCCTACAAAAGAGATAGTAAGAGAATAAACATCTGATGTCCCACAGAAGAGATAGTAAGAGAATAAACATCTGACGTCCTACAGAATAGATAGTAAGAGAATAAACAACTGACATCCTACAAAAGAGATAGTAAGAGAATAAACATCTGACGTCCTACAGAAGAGATAGTAAAAGAATAAACATTTGACGTCCTACAAAAGAGATAGTAAGACAATGAACATCTGACGTCCTACAGAAGAGATAGTAAGAGAATAAACATCTGACGTCCTATAGAAGAGATAGTAAGAGAATAAACATCTGACGTCCTACAGAAGAGATAGTAAGAGAATAAACAACTGACATCCTACAAAAGAGAATAAAAGAATAAACATTTGACGTCCTACAGAAGAGATAGTAAGAGAATAAACATCTGACGTCCTACAGAAGAGATAGTAAGAGAATAAACATCTGACGTCCTACAGAAGAGATAGCAAGAGAATAAACATCTGACGTCCTACAAAAGAGATAGTAAGAGAATAAACATCTGATGTCCTACAGAAGAGATAGTAAGAGAATAAACATCTGACATCCTACAAAAGAGATAGTAAGAGAATAAACATCTGAGGTCCTACAGAAGAGATAGTAAGAGAATAAACATCTGACGTCCTACAGAAGAGATAGTAAGAGAATAAACAACTGACATCCTACAAAAGAGATAGTAAGAGAATAAACATCTGACTTCCTACAGAAGAGATAGTAAAAGAATAAAAATTTGACGTCCTACAAAAGAGATAGTAAGAGAATAAACATCTGACGTCCTACAGAAGAGATAGTAAGAGAATAAACAACTGACGTCCTACAAAAGAGATAGTAAGAGAATAAACATCTGACGTCCTACAGAAGAGATAGTAAAAGAATAAACATTTGACGTCCTACAAAAGAGATAGTAAGAGAATAAACATCTGACGTCCTACAGAAGAGATAGTAAGAGAATAAACAACTGACGTCCTACAGAAGAGATAGTAAGAGAATAAACATCTGACGTCCTACAGAAGAGATAGTAAAAGAATAAACATTTGACGTCCTACAAAAGAGATAGTAAGAGAATAAATATCTGACGTCCTACAAAATAGAGTAAGAGAATAAACATCTGGCGTCTTACAGAAGATATAGTAAGAGAATAACCATCTGATGTCCTATAGAAGAGATAGTAAGAGAATAAACATCTGACGTCCTACAGAAGAGATAGTAAAAGAATAAACAACTGACATCCTACAAAAGAGAGTAAAAGAATAAACATTGGACGTCCTACAGAAGAGATAGTAAGAGAATAAACATCTGACATCCTACAGAAGAGATAGTAAGAGAATAAACATCTGACGTCCTACAGAAGAGATAGTAAGAGAATAAACATTTGACATCCTACAAAAGAGATAGTAAGAGAATAAACATCTGATGTCCCACAGAAGAGATAGTAAGAGAATAAACATCTGACGTCCTACAGAATAGATAGTAAGAGAATAAACAACTGACATCCTACAAAAGAGATAGTAAGAGAATAAACATCTGACGTCCTACAGAAGAGATAGTAAAAGAATAAACATTTGACGTCCTACAAAAGAGATAGTAAGACAATGAACATCTGACGTCCTACAGAAGAGATAGTAAGAGAATAAACATCTGACGTCCTATAGAAGAGATAGTAAGAGAATAAACATCTTGCGTCCTACAGAAGAGATAGTAAGAGAATAAACATCTGACATCCTACAAAAGAGATAGTAAGAGAATAAACATCTGAGGTCCTACAGAAGAGATAGTAAGAGAATAAACATCTGACGTCCTACAGAAGAGATAGTAAGAGAATAAACAACTGACATCCTACAAAAGAGATAGTAAGAGAATAAACATCTGACGTCCTACAAAAGAGATAGTAAGAGAATAAACATCTGATGTCCTACAGAAGAGATAGTAAGAGAATAAACATCTGACATCCTACAAAAGAGATATTAAGAGAATAAACATCTGAGGTCCTACAAAAGAGATAGTAAGAGAATAAACATCTGACGTCCTACAGAAGAGATAGTAAGAGAATAAACAACTGACATCCTACAAAAGAGATAGTAAGAGAATAAACATCTGACTTCCTACAGAAGAGATAGTAAAAGAATAAAAATTTGACGTCCTACAAAAGAGATAGTAAGAGAATAAACATCTGACGTCCTACAGAAGAGATAGTAAGAGAATAAACAACTGACGTCCTACAAAAGAGATAGTAAGAGAATAAACATCTGATGTCCTACAGAAGAGATAGTAAGAGAATAAACATCTGATATCCTACAAAAGAGATAGTAAGAGAATAAACATCTGAGGTCCTACAAAAGAGATAGTAAGAGAATAAACATCTGACGTCCTACAGAAGAGATAGTAAGAGAATAAACAACTGACATCCTACAAAAGAGAATAAAAGAATAAACATTTGACGTCCTACAGAAGAGATAGTAAGAGAATAAACATCTGACGTCCTACAGAAGAGATAGTAAGAGAATAAACAACTGACATCCTACAAAAGAGATAGTAAGAGAATAAACATCTGACTTCCTACAGAAGAGATAGTAAGAATAAACATCTGACGTCCTACAAAAGAGAGTAAGAGAATAAAAATCTGACGTCCTACAGAAGAGATAGTAAGAGAATAAACAACTGACATCCTACAGAAGAGATAGTAAGAGAATAAACAACTGATGTCCTACAGAAGAGATAGTAAGAATAAACATCTGACGTCGTACAAAAGAGAGTAAGAGAATAAACATCTGGCGTCTTACAGAAGAGATAGTAAGAGAATAAACATCTGATGTCCTATAGAAGAGATAGTAAGAGAATAAACATCTGACGCCCTACAGAAGAGATAGTAAGAGAATAAACATCTGACGTCCTACAGAAGAGATAGTAAGAGAATAAACATCTGACATCCTTCAGAAGAGATAGTAAGAGAATGAACATCTGGCGTCCTACAGAAGAGATAGTAAGAGAATAAACATCTGACGTCCTACAAAAGAGATAGTAAGAGAATAAACATTTGACGTCCTACAGAAGAGATAGTAAGAGAATAAACATCTGACATCCTACAGAAGAGATAGTAAGAGAATAAACATCTGACGTCCTACAGAAGAGATAGTAAGAGAATAAACATCTGACATCCTACAGCAGAGATAGTAAGAGAATAAACATCTTGCGTCCTACAGAAGAGATAGTAAGAGAATAAACATCTGACGTCCTACAAAAGAGATAGGAAGAGAATAAAAATCTGACATCCTACAAAAGAGATAGTAAGAGAATAAACATCTTGCGTCCTACAGAAGAGATAGTAAGAGAATAAACATCTGACGTCCTACAAAAGAGATAGTAAGAGAATAAACATCTGACGTCCTACAGAAGAGATAGTAAGAGAATAAACATCTGACATCCTTCAGAAGAGATAGTAAGAGAATAAACATCTGACGTCCTACAGAAGAGATAGTAAGAGAATAAACATCTGACATCCTTCAGAAGAGATAGTAAGAGAATAAACAACTGACATCCTACAAAAGAGTAAAAGAATAAACATTTGACGTCCTACAGAAGAGATAGTAAGAGAATAAACATCTGACATCCTACAGAAGAGATAGTAAGAGAATAAACATCTGACGTCCTACAGAAGAGATAGTAAGAGAATAAACATCTGACATCCTACAAAAGAGATAGTAAGAGAATAAACATCTGATGTCCCACAGAAGAGATAGTAAGAGAATAAACATCTGACGTCCTACAGAATAGATAGTAAGAGAATAAACATCTGACGTCCTACAGAATAGATAGTAAGAGAATAAACATCTGACGTCCTACAGAATAGATAGTAAGAGAATAAACATCTGACGTCCTACAGAATAGATAGTAAGAGAATAAACATCTGACGTCCTACAGAAGAGGTAGTAAGAGAATAAACATCTGACGTCCTACAGAATAGATAGTAAGAGAATAAACATCTGACATCCTACAAAAGAGATAGTAAGAGAATAAACATCTGACGTCCTACAGAAGAGATAGTAAAAGAATAAACATTTGACGTCCTACAAAAGAGATAGTAAGACAATGAACATCTGACGTCCTACAGAAGAGATAGTAAGAGAATAAACATCTGACGTCCTATAGAATAGATAGTAAGAGAATAAACATCTGACGTCCTACAGAAGAGATAGTAAGAGAATAAACAACTGACATCCTACAAAAGAGAATAAAGGATAAACATTTGACGTCCTACAGAAGAGATAGTAAGAGAATAAACATCTGACGTCCTACAGAAGAGATAGTAAGAGAATAAACATCTGACGTCCTACAGAAGAGATAGTAAGAGAATAAACATCTGACGTCCTACAAAAGAGATAGTAAGAGAATAAACATCTGATGTCCTACAGAAGAGATAGTAAGAGAATAAACATCTGACATCCTACAAAAGAGATAGTAAGAGAATAAACATCTGAGGTCCTACAGAAGAGATAGTAAGAGAATAAACATCTGAAGTCCTACAGAAGAGATAGTAAGAGAATAAACAACTGACATCCTACAAAAGAGATAGTAAGAGAATAAACATCTGACTTCCTACAGAAGAGATAGTAAAAGAATAAAAATTTGACGTCCTACAAAAGAGATAGTAAGAGAATAAACATCTGACGTCCTACAGAAGAGATAGTAAGAGAATAAACAACTGACGTCCTACAAAAGAGATAGTAAGAGAATAAACATCTGACGTCCTACAGAAGAGATAGTAAAAGAATAAACATTTGACGTCCTACAAAAGAGATAGTAAGAGAATAAACATCTGACGTCCTACAGAAGAGATAGTAAGAGAATAAACAACTGACGTCCTACAGAAGAGATAGTAAGAGAATAAACATCTGACGTCCTACAAAAGAGAGTAAGAGAATAAACATCTGGCGTCTTACAGAAGAGATAATAAGAGAATAACCATCTGATGTCCTATAGAAGAGATAGTAAGAGAATAAACATCTGACGTCCTACAGAAGAGATAGTAAGAGAATAAACAACTGACATCCTACAAAAGAGAATAAAAGAATAAACATTTGACGTCCTACAGAAGAGATAGTAAGAGAATAAACATCTGACGTCCTACAGAAGAGATAGTAAGAGAATAAACAAATGACATCCTACAAAAGAGATAGTAAGAGAATAAACATCTGACTTCCTACAGAAGAGATAGTAAAAGAATAAACATTTGACGTCCTACAAAAGAGATAGTAAGAGAATAAACATCTGACGTCCTACAGAAGAGATAGTAAGAGAATAAACAACTGATGTCCTACAAAAGAGATAGTAAGAGAATAAACATCTGACGTCCTACAGAAGAGATAGTAAAAGAATAAACATTTGACGTCCTACAAAAGAGATAGTAAGAGAATAAACATCTGACGTCCTACAAAAGAGATAGTAAGAGAATAACCATCTGATGTCCTATAGAAGAGATAGTAAGAGAATAAACATCTGACGTCCTACAGAAGAGATAGTAAAAGAATAAACAACTGACATCCTACAAAAGAGAGCAAAAGAATAAACATTGGACGTCCTACAGAAGAGATAGTAAGAGAATAAACATCTGACATCCTACAGAAGAGATAGTAAGAGAATAAACATCTGACGTCCTACAGAAGAGATAGTAAGAGAATAAACATCTGGCGTCTTACAGAAGATATAGTAAGAGAATAACCATCTGATGTCCTATAGAAGAGATAGTAAGAGAATAAACATCTGACGTCCTACAGAAGAGATAGTAAAAGAATAAACAACTGACATCCTACAAAAGAGAGCAAAAGAATAAACATTGGACGTCCTACAGAAGAGATAGTAAGAGAATGAACATCTGGCGTCCTACAGAAGAGATAGTAAGAGAATAAACATCTGACGTCCTACAAAAGAGATAGTAAGAGAATAAACATTTGACGTCCTACAGAAGCGATAGTAAGAGAATAAACATCTGACATCCTACAGAAGAGATAGTAAGAGAATAAACATCTGACGTCCTACAGAAGAGATAGTAAGAGAATAAACATCTGACATCCTACAGAAGAGATAGTAAGAGAATAAACATCTTGCGTCCTACAGAAGAGATAGTAAGAGAATAAACATCTGACGTCCTACAAAAGAGATAGGAAGAGAATAAACATCTGACATCCTACAAAAGAGATAGTAAGAGAATAAACATCTTGCGTCCTACAGAAGAGATAGTAAGAGAATAAACATCTGACGTCCTACAAAAGAGATAGTAAGAGAATAAACATCTGACGTCCTACAGAAGAGATAGTAAGAGAATAAACATCTGACATCCTTCAGAAGAGATAGTAAGAGAATAAACATCTGACGTCCTACAGAAGAGATAGTAAGAGAATAAACATCTGACATCCTTCAGAAGAGATAGTAAGAGAATAAACAACTGACATCCTACAAAAGAGAGTAAAAGAATAAACATCTGATGTCCTACAGAAGAGATAGTAAGAGAATAAACATCTGACATCCTACAGAAGAGATAGTAAGAGAATAAACATCTGACGTCCTACAGAAGAGATAGTAAGAGAATAAACATCTGACATCCTACAAAAGAGATAGTAAGAGAATAAACATCTGATGTCCCACAGAAGAGATAGTAAGAGAATAAACATCTGACGTCCTACAGAATAGATAGTAAGAGAATAAACAACTGACATCCTACAAAAGAGATAGTAAGAGAATAAACATCTGACGTCCTACAGAAGAGATAGTAAAAGAATAAACATTTGACGTCCTACAAAAGAGATAGTAAGACAATGAACATCTGACGTCCTACAGAAGAGATAGTAAGAGAATAAACATCTGACGTCCTATAGAAGAGATAGTAAGAGAATAAACATCTGACGTCCTACAGAAGAGATAGTAAGAGAATAAACAACTGACATCCTACAAAAGAGAATAAAAGAATAAACATTTGACGTCCTACAGAAGAGATAGTAAGAGAATAAACATCTGACGTCCTACAGAAGAGATAGTAAGAGAATAAACATCTGACGTCCTACAGAAGAGATAGCAAGAGAATAAACATCTGACGTCCTACAAAAGAGATAGTAAGAGAATAAACATCTGATGTCCTACAGAAGAGATAGTAAGAGAATAAACATCTGACATCCTACAAAAGAGATAGTAAGAGAATAAACATCTGAGGTCCTACAGAAGAGATAGTAAGAGAATAAACATCTGACGTCCTACAGAAGAGATAGTAAGAGAATAAACAACTGACATCCTACAAAAGAGATAGTAAGAGAATAAACATCTGACTTCCTACAGAAGAGATAGTAAAAGAATAAAAATTTGACGTCCTACAAAAGAGATAGTAAGAGAATAAACATCTGACGTCCTACAGAAGAGATAGTAAGAGAATAAACAACTGACGTCCTACAAAAGAGATAGTAAGAGAATAAACATCTGACGTCCTACAGAAGAGATAGTAAAAGAATAAACATTTGACGTCCTACAAAAGAGATAGTAAGAGAATAAACATCTGACGTCCTACAGAAGAGATAGTAAGAGAATAAACAACTGACGTCCTACAGAAGAGATAGTAAGAGAATAAACATCTGACGTCCTACAGAAGAGATAGTAAAAGAATAAACATTTGACGTCCTACAAAAGAGATAGTAAGAGAATAAATATCTGACGTCCTACAAAATAGAGTAAGAGAATAAACATCTGGCGTCTTACAGAAGATATAGTAAGAGAATAACCATCTGATGTCCTATAGAAGAGATAGTAAGAGAATAAACATCTGACGTCCTACAGAAGAGATAGTAAAAGAATAAACAACTGACATCCTACAAAAGAGAGTAAAAGAATAAACATTGGACGTCCTACAGAAGAGATAGTAAGAGAATAAACATCTGACATCCTACAGAAGAGATAGTAAGAGAATAAACATCTGACGTCCTACAGAAGAGATAGTAAGAGAATAAACATTTGACATCCTACAAAAGAGATAGTAAGAGAATAAACATCTGATGTCCCACAGAAGAGATAGTAAGAGAATAAACATCTGACGTCCTACAGAATAGATAGTAAGAGAATAAACAACTGACATCCTACAAAAGAGATAGTAAGAGAATAAACATCTGACGTCCTACAGAAGAGATAGTAAAAGAATAAACATTTGACGTCCTACAAAAGAGATAGTAAGACAATGAACATCTGACGTCCTACAGAAGAGATAGTAAGAGAATAAACATCTGACGTCCTATAGAAGAGATAGTAAGAGAATAAACATCTTGCGTCCTACAGAAGAGATAGTAAGAGAATAAACATCTGACATCCTACAAAAGAGATAGTAAGAGAATAAACATCTGAGGTCCTACAGAAGAGATAGTAAGAGAATAAACATCTGACGTCCTACAGAAGAGATAGTAAGAGAATAAACAACTGACATCCTACAAAAGAGATAGTAAGAGAATAAACATCTGACGTCCTACAAAAGAGATAGTAAGAGAATAAACATCTGATGTCCTACAGAAGAGATAGTAAGAGAATAAACATCTGACATCCTACAAAAGAGATAGTAAGAGAATAAACATCTGAGGTCCTACAAAAGAGATAGTAAGAGAATAAACATCTGACGTCCTACAGAAGAGATAGTAAGAGAATAAACAACTGACATCCTACAAAAGAGATAGTAAGAGAATAAACATCTGACTTCCTACAGAAGAGATAGTAAAAGAATAAAAATTTGACGTCCTACAAAAGAGATAGTAAGAGAATAAACATCTGACGTCCTACAGAAGAGATAGTAAGAGAATAAACAACTGACGTCCTACAAAAGAGATAGTAAGAGAATAAACATCTGATGTCCTACAGAAGAGATAGTAAGAGAATAAACATCTGATATCCTACAAAAGAGATAGTAAGAGAATAAACATCTGAGGTCCTACAAAAGAGATAGTAAGAGAATAAACATCTGACGTCCTACAAAAGAGATAGGAAGAGAATAAACATCTGACATCCTACAAAAGAGATAGTAAGAGAATAAACATCTTGCGTTCTACAGAAGAGATAGTAAGAGAATAAACATCTGACGTCCTACAAAAGAGATAGTAAGAGAATAAACATCTGACGTCCTACAGAAGAGATAGTAAGAGAATAAACATCTGACATCCTTCAGAAGAGATAGTAAGAGAATAAACATCTGACGTCCTACAGAAGAGATAGTAAGAGAATAAACATCTGACATCCTTCAGAAGAGATAGTAAGAGAATAAACAACTGACATCCTACAAAAGAGAGTAAAAGAATAAACATCTGATGTCCTACAGAAGAGATAGTAAGAGAATAAACATCTGACATCCTACAGAAGAGATAGTAAGAGAATAAACATCTGACGTCCTACAGAAGAGATAGTAAGAGAATAAACATCTGACATCCTACAAAAGAGATAGTAAGAGAATAAACATCTGATGTCCCACAGAAGAGATAGTAAGAGAATAAACATCTGACGTCCTACAGAATAGATAGTAAGAGAATAAACAACTGACATCCTACAAAAGAGATAGTAAGAGAATAAACATCTGACGTCCTACAGAAGAGATAGTAAGAGAATAAACAACTGACATCCTACAAAAGAGATAGTAAGAGAATAAACATCTGACTTCCTACAGAAGAGATAGTAAAAGAATAAAAATTTGACGTCCTACAAAAGAGATAGTAAGAGAATAAACATCTGACGTCCTACAGAAGAGATAGTAAGAGAATAAACATCTGACGTCCTACAAAAGAGATAGTAAGAGAATAAACATCTGATGTCCTACAGAAGAGATAGTAAGAGAATAAACATCTGACATCCTACAAAAGAGATAGTAAGAGAATAAACATCTGAGGTCCTACAAAAGAGATAGTAAGAGAATAAACATCTGACGTCCTACAAAAGAGATAGGAAGAGAATAAACATCTGACATCCTACAAAAGAGATAGTAAGAGAATAAACATCTTGCGTCCTACAGAAGAGATAGTAAGAGAATAAACATCTGACGTCCTACAGAATAGATAGTAAGAGAATAAACAACTGACATCCTACAAAAGAGATAGTAAGAGAATAAACATCTGACGTCCTACAGAAGAGATAGTAAAAGAATAAACATTTGACGTCCTACAAAAGAGATAGTAAGACAATGAACATCTGACGTCCTACAGAAGAGATAGTAAGAGAATAAACATCTGACGTCCTATAGAAGAGATAGTAAGAGAATAAACATCTTGCGTCCTACAGAAGAGATAGTAAGAGAATAAACATCTGACATCCTACAAAAGAGATAGTAAGAGAATAAACATCTGAGGTCCTACAGAAGAGATAGTAAGAGAATAAACATCTGACGTCCTACAGAAGAGATAGTAAGAGAATAAACAACTGACATCCTACAAAAGAGATAGTAAGAGAATAAACATCTGACGTCCTACAAAAGAGATAGTAAGAGAATAAACATCTGATGTCCTACAGAAGAGATAGTAAGAGAATAAACATCTGACATCCTACAAAAGAGATAGTAAGAGAATAAACATCTGAGGTCCTACAAAAGAGATAGTAAGAGAATAAACATCTGACGTCCTACAGAAGAGATAGTAAGAGAATAAACAACTGACATCCTACAAAAGAGATAGTAAGAGAATAAACATCTGACTTCCTACAGAAGAGATAGTAAAAGAATAAAAATTTGACGTCCTACAAAAGAGATAGTAAGAGAATAAACATCTGACGTCCTACAGAAGAGATAGTAAGAGAATAAACAACTGACGTCCTACAAAAGAGATAGTAAGAGAATAAACATCTGATGTCCTACAGAAGAGATAGTAAGAGAATAAACATCTGATATCCTACAAAAGAGATAGTAAGAGAATAAACATCTGAGGTCCTACAAAAGAGATAGTAAGAGAATAAACATCTGACGTCCTACAAAAGAGATAGGAAGAGAATAAACATCTGACATCCTACAAAAGAGATAGTAAGAGAATAAACATCTTGCGTTCTACAGAAGAGATAGTAAGAGAATAAACATCTGACGTCCTACAAAAGAGATAGTAAGAGAATAAACATCTGACGTCCTACAGAAGAGATAGTAAGAGAATAAACATCTGACATCCTTCAGAAGAGATAGTAAGAGAATAAACATCTGACGTCCTACAGAAGAGATAGTAAGAGAATAAACATCTGACATCCTTCAGAAGAGATAGTAAGAGAATAAACAACTGACATCCTACAAAAGAGAGTAAAAGAATAAACATCTGATGTCCTACAGAAGAGATAGTAAGAGAATAAACATCTGACATCCTACAGAAGAGATAGTAAGAGAATAAACATCTGACGTCCTACAGAAGAGATAGTAAGAGAATAAACATCTGACATCCTACAAAAGAGATAGTAAGAGAATAAACATCTGATGTCCCACAGAAGAGATAGTAAGAGAATAAACATCTGACGTCCTACAGAATAGATAGTAAGAGAATAAACAACTGACATCCTACAAAAGAGATAGTAAGAGAATAAACATCTGACGTCCTACAGAAGAGATAGTAAGAGAATAAACAACTGACATCCTACAAAAGAGATAGTAAGAGAATAAACATCTGACTTCCTACAGAAGAGATAGTAAAAGAATAAAAATTTGACGTCCTACAAAAGAGATAGTAAGAGAATAAACATCTGACGTCCTACAGAAGAGATAGTAAGAGAATAAACATCTGACGTCCTACAAAAGAGATAGTAAGAGAATAAACATCTGATGTCCTACAGAAGAGATAGTAAGAGAATAAACATCTGACATCCTACAAAAGAGATAGTAAGAGAATAAACATCTGAGGTCCTACAAAAGAGATAGTAAGAGAATAAACATCTGACGTCCTACAAAAGAGATAGGAAGAGAATAAACATCTGACATCCTACAAAAGAGATAGTAAGAGAATAAACATCTTGCGTCCTACAGAAGAGATAGTAAGAGAATAAACATCTGACGTCCTACAAAAGAGATAGTAAGAGAATAAACATCTGACGTCCTACAGAAGAGATAGTAAGAGAATAAACATCTGACATCCTTCAGAAGAGATAGTAAGAGAATAAACATCTGACGTCCTACAGAAGAGATAGTAAGAGAATAAACATCTGACATCCTTCAGAAGAGATAGTAAGAGAATAAACAACTGACATCCTACAAAAGAGAGTAAAAGAATAAACATCTGATGTCCTACAGAAGAGATAGTAAGAGAATAAACATCTGACATCCTACAGAAGAGATAGTAAGCGAATAAACATCTGACGTCCTACAGAAGAGATAGTAAGAGAATAAACATCTGACATCCTACAAAAGAGATAGTAAGAGAATAAACATCTGATGTCCCACAGAAGAGATAGTAAGAGAATAAACATCTGACGTCCTACAGAATAGATAGTAAGAGAATAAACAACTGACATCCTACAAAAGAGATAGTAAGAGAATAAACATCTGACGTCCTACAGAAGAGATAGTAAAAGAATAAACATTTGACGTCCTACAAAAGAGATAGTAAGACAATGAACATCTGACGTCCTACAGAAGAGATAGTAAGAGAATAAACATCTGACGTCCTATAGAAGAGATAGTAAGAGAATAAACATCTGACGTCCTACAGAAGAGATAGTAAGAGAATAAACAACTGACATCCTACAAAAGAGAATAAAAGAATAAACATTTGACGTCCTACAGAAGAGATAGTAAGAGAATAAACATCTGACGTCCTACAGAAGAGATAGTAAGAGAATAAACATCTGACGTCCTACAGAAGAGATAGTAAGAGTATAAACATCTGACGTCCTACAAAAGAGATAGTAAGAGAATAAACATCTGACGTCCTACAGAAGAGATAATAAGAGAATAACCATCTGATGTCCTATAGAAGAGATAGTAAGAGAATAAACATCTGACGTCCTACAGAAGAGATAGCAAGAGAATAAACATCTGACGTCCTACAAAAGAGATAGTAAGAGAATAAACATCTGATGTCCTACAGAAGAGATAGTAAGAGAATAAACATCTGACATCCTACAAAAGAGATAGTAAGAGAATAAACATCTGAGGTCCTACAGAAGAGATAGTAAGAGAATAAACATCTGACGTCCTACAGAAGAGATAGTAAGAGAATAAACAACTGACATCCTACAAAAGAGATAGTAAGAGAATAAACATCTGACTTCCTACAGAAGAGATAGTAAAAGAATAAAAATTTGACGTCCTACAAAAGAGATAGTAAGAGAATAAACATCTGACGTCCTACAGAAGAGATAGTAAGAGAATAAACAACTGACGTCCTACAAAAGAGATAGTAAGAGAATAAACATCTGACGTCCTACAGAAGAGATAGTAAAAGAATAAACATTTGACGTCCTACAAAAGAGATAGTAAGAGAATAAACATCTGACGTCCTACAGAAGAGATAGTAAGAGAATAAACAACTGACGTCCTACAGAAGAGATAGTAAGAGAATAAACATCTGACGTCCTACAGAAGAGATAGTAAAAGAATAAACATTTGACGTCCTACAAAAGAGATAGTAAGAGAATAAATATCTGACGTCCTACAAAATAGAGTAAGAGAATAAACATCTGGCGTCTTACAGAAGATATAGTAAGAGAATAACCATCTGATGTCCTATAGAAGAGATAGTAAGAGAATAAACATCTGACGTCCTACAGAAGAGATAGTAAAATAATAAACAACTGACATCCTACAAAAGAGAGTAAAAGAATAAACATTGGACGTCCTACAGAAGAGATAGTAAGAGAATAAACATCTGACATCCTACAGAAGAGATAGTAAGAGAATAAACATCTGACGTCCTACAGAAGAGATAGTAAGAGAATAAACATTTGACATCCTACAAAAGAGATAGTAAGAGAATAAACATCTGATGTCCCACAGAAGAGATAGTAAGAGAATAAACATCTGACGTCCTACAGAATAGATAGTAAGAGAATAAACAACTGACATCCTACAAAAGAGATAGTAAGAGAATAAACATCTGACGTCCTACAGAAGAGATAGTAAAAGAATAAACATTTGACGTCCTACAAAAGAGATAGTAAGACAATGAACATCTGACGTCCTACAGAAGAGATAGTAAGAGAATAAACATCTGACGTCCTATAGAAGAGATAGTAAGAGAATAAACATCTTGCGTCCTACAGAAGAGATAGTAAGAGAATAAACATCTGACATCCTACAAAAGAGATAGTAAGAGAATAAACATCTGAGGTCCTACAGAAGAGATAGTAAGAGAATAAACATCTGACGTCCTACAGAAGAGATAGTAAGAGAATAAACAACTGACATCCTACAAAAGAGATAGTAAGAGAATAAACATCTGACGTCCTACAAAAGAGATAGTAAGAGAATAAACATCTGATGTCCTACAGAAGAGATAGTAAGAGAATAAACATCTGACATCCTACAAAAGAGATAGTAAGAGAATAAACATCTGAGGTCCTACAAAAGAGATAGTAAGAGAATAAACATCTGACGTCCTACAGAAGAGATAGTAAGAGAATAAACAACTGACATCCTACAAAAGAGATAGTAAGAGAATAAACATCTGACTTCCTACAGAAGAGATAGTAAAAGAATAAAAATTTGACGTCCTACAAAAGAGATAGTAAGAGAATAAACATCTGACGTCCTACAGAAGAGATAGTAAGAGAATAAACAACTGACGTCCTACAAAAGAGATAGTAAGAGAATAAACATCTGATGTCCTACAGAAGAGATAGTAAGAGAATAAACATCTGACATCCTACAAAAGAGATAGTAAGAGAATAAACATCTGAGGTCCTACAAAAGAGATAGTAAGAGAATAAACATCTGACGTCCTACAAAAGAGATAGGAAGAGAATAAACATCTGACATCCTACAAAAGAGATAGTAAGAGAATAAACATCTTGCGTTCTACAGAAGAGATAGTAAGAGAATAAACATCTGACGTCCTACAAAAGAGATAGTAAGAGAATAAACATCTGACGTCCTACAGAAGAGATAGTAAGAGAATAAACATCTGACATCCTTCAGAAGAGATAGTAAGAGAATAAACATCTGACGTCCTACAGAAGAGATAGTAAGAGAATAAACATCTGACATCCTTCAGAAGAGATAGTAAGAGAATAAACAACTGACATCCTACAAAAGAGAGTAAAAGAATAAACATCTGATGTCCTACAGAAGAGATAGTAAGAGAATAAACATCTGACATCCTACAGAAGAGATAGTAAGAGAATAAACATCTGACGTCCTACAGAAGAGATAGTAAGAGAATAAACATCTGACATCCTACAAAAGAGATAGTAAGAGAATAAACATCTGATGTCCCACAGAAGAGATAGTAAGAGAATAAACATCTGACGTCCTACAGAATAGATAGTAAGAGAATAAACAACTGACATCCTACAAAAGAGATAGTAAGAGAATAAACATCTGACGTCCTACAGAAGAGATAGTAAGAGAATAAACAACTGACATCCTACAAAAGAGATAGTAAGAGAATAAACATCTGACTTCCTACAGAAGAGATAGTAAAAGAATAAAAATTTGACGTCCTACAAAAGAGATAGTAAGAGAATAAACATCTGACGTCCTACAGAAGAGATAGTAAGAGAATAAACATCTGACGTCCTACAAAAGAGATAGTAAGAGAATAAACATCTGATGTCCTACAGAAGAGATAGTAAGAGAATAAACATCTGACATCCTACAAAAGAGATAGTAAGAGAATAAACATCTGAGGTCCTACAAAAGAGATAGTAAGAGAATAAACATCTGACGTCCTACAAAAGAGATAGGAAGAGAATAAACATCTGACATCCTACAAAAGAGATAGTAAGAGAATAAACATCTTGCGTCCTACAGAAGAGATAGTAAGAGAATAAACATCTGACGTCCTACAAAAGAGATAGTAAGAGAATAAACATCTGACGTCCTACAGAAGAGATAGTAAGAGAATAAACATCTGACATCCTTCAGAAGAGATAGTAAGAGAATAAACATCTGACGTCCTACAGAAGAGATAGTAAGAGAATAAACATCTGACATCCTTCAGAAGAGATAGTAAGAGAATAAACAACTGACATCCTACAAAAGAGAGTAAAAGAATAAACATCTGATGTCCTACAGAAGAGATAGTAAGAGAATAAACATCTGACATCCTACAGAAGAGATAGTAAGCGAATAAACATCTGACGTCCTACAGAAGAGATAGTAAGAGAATAAACATCTGACATCCTACAAAAGAGATAGTAAGAGAATAAACATCTGATGTCCCACAGAAGAGATAGTAAGAGAATAAACATCTGACGTCCTACAGAATAGATAGTAAGAGAATAAACAACTGACATCCTACAAAAGAGATAGTAAGAGAATAAACATCTGACGTCCTACAGAAGAGATAGTAAAAGAATAAACATTTGACGTCCTACAAAAGAGATAGTAAGACAATGAACATCTGACGTCCTACAGAAGAGATAGTAAGAGAATAAACATCTGACGTCCTATAGAAGAGATAGTAAGAGAATAAACATCTGACGTCCTACAGAAGAGATAGTAAGAGAATAAACAACTGACATCCTACAAAAGAGAATAAAAGAATAAACATTTGACGTCCTACAGAAGAGATAGTAAGAGAATAAACATCTGACGTCCTACAGAAGAGATAGTAAGAGAATAAACATCTGACGTCCTACAGAAGAGATAGCAAGAGAATAAACATCTGACGTCCTACAAAAGAGATAGTAAGAGAATAAACATCTGATGTCCTACAGAAGAGATAGTAAGAGAATAAACATCTAACATCCTACAAAAGAGATAGTAAGAGAATAAACATCTGAGGTCCTACAGAAGAGATAGTAAGAGAATAAACATCTGACGTCCTACAGAAGAGATAGTAAGAGAATAAACAACTGACATCCTACAAAAGAGATAGTAAGAGAATAAACATCTGACTTCCTACAGAAGAGATAGTAAAAGAATAAAAATTTGACGTCCTACAAAAGAGATAGTAAGAGAATAAACATCTGACGTCCTACAGAAGAGATAGTAAGAGAATAAACAACTGACGTCCTACAAAAGAGATAGTAAGAGAATAAACATCTGACGTCCTACAGAAGAGATAGTAAAAGAATAAACATTTGACGTCCTACAAAAGAGATAGTAAGAGAATAAACATCTGACGTCCTACAGAAGAGATAGTAAGAGAATAAACAACTGACGTCCTACAGAAGAGATAGTAAGAGAATAAACATCTGACGTCCTACAGAAGAGATAGTAAAAGAATAAACATTTGACGTCCTACAAAAGAGATAGTAAGAGAATAAATATCTGACGTCCTACAAAATAGAGTAAGAGAATAAACATCTGGCGTCTTACAGAAGATATAGTAAGAGAATAACCATCTGATGTCCTAAAGAAGAGATAGTAAGAGAATAAACATCTGACGTCCTACAGAAGAGATAGTAAAATAATAAACAACTGACATCCTACAAAAGAGAGTAAAAGAATAAACATTGGACGTCCTACAGAAGAGATAGTAAGAGAATAAACATCTGACATCCTACAGAAGAGATAGTAAGAGAATAAACATCTGACGTCCTACAGAAGAGATAGTAAGAGAATAAACATTTGACATCCTACAAAAGAGATAGTAAGAGAATAAACATCTGATGTCCCACAGAAGAGATAGTAAGAGAATAAACATCTGACGTCCTACAGAATAGATAGTAAGAGAATAAACAACTGACATCCTACAAAAGAGATAGTAAGAGAATAAACATCTGACGTCCTACAGAAGAGATAGTAAAAGAATAAACATTTGACGTCCTACAAAAGAGATAGTAAGACAATGAACATCTGACGTCCTACAGAAGAGATAGTAAGAGAATAAACATCTGACGTCCTATAGAAGAGATAGTAAGAGAATAAACATCTGACGTCCTAGAGAAGAGATAGTAAGAGAATAAACAACTGACATCCTACAAAAGAGAATAAAAGAATAAACATTTGACGTCCTACAGAAGAGATAGTAAGAGAATAAACATCTGATGTCCTACAGAAGTGATAATAAGAGAATAAACATCTGACGTCCTACAGAAGAGATAGTAAGAGAATAAACATCTGACGTCCTACAAAAGAGATAGTAAGAGAATAAACATCTGATGTCCTACAGAAGAGATAGTAAGAGAATAAACATCTGACATCCTACAAAAGAGATAGTAAGAGAATAAACATCTGAGGTCCTACAAAAGAGATAGTAAGAGAATAAACATCTGACGTCCTACAGAAGAGATAGTAAGAGAATAAACAACTGACATCCTACAAAAGAGATAGTAAGAGAATAAACATCTGACTTCCTACAGAAGAGATAGTAAAAGAATAAAAATTTGACGTCCTACAAAAGAGATAGTAAGAGAATAAACATCTGACGTCCTACAGAAGAGATAGTAAGAGAATAAACAACTGACGTCCTACAAAAGAGATAGTAAGAAAATAAACATCTGACGTCCTACAGAAGAGATAGTAAAAGAATAAACATTTGACGTCCTACAAAAGAGATAGTAAGAGAATAAACATCTGACGTCCTACAGAAGAGATAGTAAGAGAATACACAACTGACGTCCTACAGAAGAGATAGCAAGAGAATAAACATCTGACGTCCTACAAAAGAGAGTAAGAGAATAAACATCTGGCGTCTTACAGAAGAGATAATAAGAGAATAACCATCTGATGTCCTATAGAAGAGATAGTAAGAGAATAAACATCTGACGTCCTACAGAAGAGATAGTAAGAGAATAAACAACTGACATCCTACAAAAGAGAATAAAAGAATAAACATTTGACGTCCTACAGAAGAGATAGTAAGAGAATAAACATCTGACGTCCTACAGAAGAGATAGTAAGAGAATAAACAACTGACATCCTACAAAAGAGATAGTAAGAGAATAAACATCTGACTTCCTACAGAAGAGATAGTAAAAGAATAAACATTTGACGTCCTACAAAAGAGATAGTAAGAGAATAAACATCTGACGTCCTACAGAAGAGATAGTAAGAGAATAAACAACTTACGTCCTACAAAAGAGATAGTAAGAGAATAAACATCTGACGTCCTACAGAAGAGATAGTAAAAGAATAAACATTTGACGTCCTACAAAAGAGATAGTAAGAGAATAAACATCTGACGTCCTACAGAAGAGATAGTAAGAGAATAAACAACTGACGTCCTACAGAAGAGATAGTAAGAGAATAAACATCTGACGTCCTACAAAAGAGAGTAAGAGAATAAACATCTGGCGTCTTACAGAAGATATAGTAAGAGAATAACCATCTGATGTCCTATAGAAGAGATAGTAAGAGAATAAACATCTGACGTCCTACAGAAGAGATAGTAAAAGAATAAACAACTGACATCCTACAAAAGAGAATAAAAGAATAAACATTTGACTTCCTACAGAAGAGATAGCAAGAGAATAAACATCTGACGTCCTACAGAAGAGATAGTAAGAGAATAAACATCTGACGTCCTACAGAAGAGATAGTAAGAGAATAAACAACTGACATCCTACAAAAGAGATAGTAAGAGAATAAACATCTGACGTCCTACAGAAGAGATAGTAAAAGAATAAACATTTAACGTCCTACAAAAGAGATAGTAAGAGAATAAACATCTGACGTCCTACAGAAGAGATAGTAAGAGAATAAACAACTGATATCCTACAGAAGAGATAGTAAGAGAATAAACAACTGATGTCCTACAGAAGAGATAGTAAGAATAAACATCTGACGTCCTACAAAAGAGAGTAAGAGAATAAACATCTGGCGTCTTACAGAAGAGATAGTAAGAGAATAAACATCTGATGTCCTATAGAAGAGATAGTAAGAGAATAAACATCTGACGCCCTACAGAAGAGATAGTAAGAGAATAAACATCTGACGTCCTACAGAAGAGATAGTAAGAGAATAAACATCTGACATCCTTCAGAAGAGATAGTAAGAGAATGAACATCTGGCGTCCTACAGAAGAGATAGTAAGAGAATAAATATCTGACGTCCTACAAAAGAGATAGTAAGAGAATAAACATTTGACGTCCTACAGAAGAGATAGTAAGAGAATAAACATCTGACATCCTACAGAAGAGATAGTAAGAGAATAAACATCTGACGTTCTACAGAAGAGATAGTAAGAGAATAAACATCTGACATCCTACAGAAGAGATAGTAAGAGAATAAACATCTTGCGTCCTACAGAAGAGATAGTAAGAGAATAAACATCTGACGTCCTACAAAAGAGATAGTAAGAGAATAAACATCTGACATCCTACAAAAGAGATAGTAAGACAATAAACATCTGACATCCTTCAGAAGAGATAGTAAGAGAATAAACATCTGACGTCCTACAGAAGAGATAGTAAGAGAATAAACATCTGACATCCATCAGAAGAGATAGTAAGAGAATAAACAACTGACATCCTACAAAAGAGAGTAAAAGAATAAACATTTGACGTCCTACAGAAGAGATAGTAAGAGAATAAACATCTGACGTCCTACAGAAGAGATAGTAAGAGAATAAACATCTAACGTCCTATAGAAGAGATAGTAAGAGAATAAACATCTGACGTCCTACAGAAGAGATAGTAAGAGAATAAACAACTGACATCCTACAAAAGAGAATAAAAGAATAAACATTTGACGTCCTACAGAAGAGATACTAAGAGAATAAACATCTGACGTCCTACAGAAGAGATAGTAAGAGAATAAACATCTGACGTCCTACAGAAGAGATAGTAAGAGAATAAACATCTGACGTCCTACAAAAGAGATAGTAAGAGAATAAACATCTGATGTCCTACAGAAGAGATAGTAAGAGAATAAACATCTGACATCCTACAAAAGAGATAGTAAGAGAATAAACAACTGACATCCTACAAAAGAGATAGTAAGAGAATAAACATCTGACTTCCTACAGAAGAGATAGTAAAAGAATAAAAATTTGACGTCCTACAAAAGAGATAGTAAGAGAATAAACATCTGACGTCCTACAGAAGAGATAGTAAGAGAATAAACAACTGACGTCCTACAAAAGAGATAGTAAGAGAATAAACATCTGACGTCCTACAGAAGAGATAGTAAAAGAATAAACATTTGACGTCCTACAAAAGAGATAGTAAGAGAATAAACATCTGACGTCCTACAGAAGAGATAGTAAGAGAATAAACAACTGACGTCCTACAGAAGAGATAGTAAGAGAATAAACATCTGACGTCCTACAAAAGAGAGTAAGAGAATAAACATCTGGCGTCTTACAGAAGAGATAATAAGAGAATAACCATGTGATGTCCTATAGAAGAGATAGTAAGAGAATAAACATCTGACGTCCTACAGAAGAGATAGTAAGAGAATAAACAACTGACATCCTACAAAAGAGAATAAAAGAATAAACATTTGAAGTCCTACAGAAGAGATAGTAAGAGAATAAACATCTGACGTCCTACAGAAGAGATAGTAAGAGAATAAACAACTGACATCCTACAAAAGAGATAGTAAGAGAATAAACATCTGACGTCCTACAGAAGAGATAGTAAGAGAATAAACAACTGACATCCTACAAAAGAGATAGTAAGACAATAAACATCTGACTTCCTACAGAAGAGATAGTAAAAGAATAAACATTTGACGTCCTACAAAAGAGATAGTAAGAGAATAAACATCTGACGTCCTACAGAAGAGATAGTAAGAGAATAAACAACTTACGTCCTACAAAAGAGATAGTAAGAGAATAAACATCTGACGTCCTACAGAAGAGATAGTAAAAGAATAAACATTTGACGTCCTACAAAAGAGATAGTAAGAGAATAAACATCTGACGTCCTACAGAAGAGATAGTAAGAGAATAAACAACTGACGTCCTACAGAAGAGATAGTAAGAGAATAAACATCTGACGTCCTACAAAAGAGAGTAAGAGAATAAACATCTGGCGTCTTACAGAAGAGATAGTAAGAGAATAAACATCTGACGTCCTACAGAAGAGATAGTAAAAGAATAAACAACTGACATCCTACAAAAGAGAATAAAAGAATAAACATTTGACTTCCTACAGAAGAGATAGCAAGAGAATAAACATCTGACGTCCTACAGAAGAGATAGTAAGAGAATAAACATCTGACGTCCTACAGAAGAGATAGTAAGAGAATAAACAACTGACATCCTACAAAAGAGATAGTAAGAGAATAAACATCTGACGTCCTACAGAAGAGATAGTAAAAGAATAAACATTTAACGTCCTACAAAAGAGATAGTAAGAGAATAAACATCTGACGTCCTACAGAATAGATAGTAAGAGAATTAACAACTGATATCCTACAGAAGAGATAGTAAGAGAATAAACAACTGATGTCCTACTGAAGAGATAGTAAGAATAAACATCTGACGTCCTACAAAAGAGAGTAAGAGAATAAACATCTGGCGTCTTACAGAAGAGATAGTAAGAGAATAAACATCTGATGTCCTATAGAAGAGATAGTAAGAGAATAAACATCTGACGCCCTACAGAAGAGATAGTAAGAGAATAAACATCTGACGTCCTACAGAAGAGATAGTAAGAGAATAAACATCTGACATCCTTCAGAAGAGATAGTAAGAGAATGAACATCTGGCGTCCTACAGAAGAGATAGTAAGAGAATAAATATCTGACGTCCTACAAAAGAGATAGTAAGAGAATAAACATTTGACGTCCTACAGAAGAGATAGTAAGAGAATAAACATCTGACATCCTACAGAAGAGATAGTAAGAGAATAAACATCTGATGTTCTACAGAAGAGATAGTAAGAGAATAAACATCTGACATCCTACAGAAGAGATAGTAAGAGAATAAACATCTTGCGTCCTACAGAAGAGATAGTAAGAGAATAAACATCTGACGTCCTACAAAAGAGATAGTAAGAGAATAAACATCTGACATCCTACAAAAGAGATAGTAAGACAATAAACATCTGACATCCTTCAGAAGAGATAGTAAGAGAATAAACATCTGATGTCCCACAGAAGAGATAGTAAGAGAATAAACATCTTGCGTCCTACAGAAGAGATAGTAAGAGAATAAACATCTGACGTCCTACAAAAGAGATAGTAAGAGAATAAACATCTGACGTCCTACAGAAGAGATAGTAAGAGAATAAACATCTGACATCCTTCAGAAGAGATAGTAAGAGAATAAACATCTGACGTCCTACAGAAGAGATAGTAAGAGAATAAAAATCTGACATCCTTCAGAAGAGATAGTAAGAGAATAAACAACTGACATCCTACAAAAGAGAGTAAAAGAATAAACATTTGACATCCTACAGAAGAGATAGTAAGAGAATAAACATCTGACATCCTACAGAAGAGATAGTAAGAGAATAAACATCTGACGTCCTACAGAAGAGATAGTAAGAGAATAAACATCTGACATCCTACAAAAGAGATAGTAAGAGAATAAACATCTGATGTCCCACAGAAGAGATAGTAAGAGAATAAACATCTGACGTCCTACAGAATAGATAGTAAGAGAATAAACAACTGACATCCTACAAAAGAGATAGTAAGAGAATAAACATCTGACGTCCTACAGAAGAGATAGTAAAAGAATAAACATTTGACGTCCTACAAAAGAGATAGTAAGACAATGAACATCTGACGTCCTACAGAAGAGATAGTAAGAGAATAAACATCTGACGTCCTATAGAAGAGATAGTAAGAGAATAAACATCTGACGTCCTACAGAAGAGATAGTAAGAGAATAAACATCTGACGTCCTACAGAAGAGATAGTAAGAGAATAAACAACTGACATCCTACAAAAGAGAATAAAAGAATAAACATTTGACGTCCTACAGAAGAGATAGTAAGAGAATAAACATCTGACGTCCTACAGAAGAGATAGTAAGAGAATAAACATCTGACGTCCTACAGAAAAGATAGTAAGAGAATAAACATCTGACGTCCTACAAAAGAGATAGTAAGAGAATAAACATCTGATGTCCTACAGAAGAGATAGTAAGAGAATAAACATCTGACATCCTACAAAAGAGATAGTAAGAGAATAAACATCTGAGGTCCTACAGAAGAGATAGTAAGAGAATAAATATCTGACGTCCTACAGAAGAGATAGTAAGAGAATAAACAACTGACATCGTACAAAAGAGATAGTAAGAGAATAAACATCTGACTTCCTACAGAAGAGATAGTAAAAGAATAAAAATTTGACGTCCTACAAAAGAGATAGTAAGAGAATAAACATCTGACGTCCTACAGAAGAGATAGTAAGAGAATAAACAACTGACGTCCTACAAAAGAGATAGTAAGAGAATAAACATCTGACGTCCTACAGAAGAGATAGTAAAAGAATAAACATTTGACGTCCTACAAAAGAGATAGTAAGAGAATAAACATCTGATGTCCTACAGAAGAGATAGTAAGAGAATAAACAACTGACGTCCTACAGAAGAGATAGTAAGAGAATAAACATCTGACGTCCTACAAAAGAGAGTAAGAGAATAAACATCTGGCGTCTTACAGAAGAGATAATAAGAGAATAACCATCTGATGTCCTATAGAAGAGATAGTAAGAGAATAAACATCTGACGTCCTACAGAAGAGATAGTAAGAGAATAAACAACTGACATCCTACAAAAGAGAATAAAAGAATAAACATTTGACGTCCTACAGAAGAGATAGTAAGAGAATAAACATCTGACGTCCTAAAGAAGAGATAGTAAGAGAATAAACAACTGACATCCTACAAAAGAGATAGTAAGAGAATAAACATCTGACTTCCTACAGAAGAGATAGTAAGAATAAACATCTGACGTCCTACAAAAGAGAGTAAGAGAATAAACATCTGACGTCCTACAGAAGAGATAGTAAGAGAATAAACAACTGACATCCTACAGAAGAGATAGTAAGAGAATAAACAACTGATGTCCTACAGAAGAGATAGTAAGAATAAACATCTGACGTCCTACAAAATAGAGTAAGAGAATAAACATCTGGCGTCTTACAGAAGAGATAGTAAGAGAATAAACATCTGATGTCCTATAGAAGAGATAGTAAGAGAATAAACATCTGACGCCCTACAGAAGAGATAGTAAGAGAATAAACATCTGACGTCCTACAAAAGAGATAGTAAGAGAATAAACATCTGACATCCTTCAGAAGAGATAGTAAGAGAATGAACATCTGGCGTCCTACAGAAGAGATAGTAAGAGAATAAACATCTGACGTCCTACAAAAGAGATAGTAAGAGAATAAACATTTGACGTCCTACAGAAGAGATAGTAAGAGAATAAACATCTGACATCCTACAGAAGAGATAGTAAGAGAATAAACATCTGACGTCCTACAGAAGAGATAGTAAGAGAATAAACATCTGACATCCTACAGAAGAGATAGTAAGAGAATAAACATCTTGCGTCCTACAGAAGAGATAGTAAGAGAATAAACATCTGACGTCCTACAAAAGAGATAGGAAGAGAATAAACATCTGACATCCTACAAAAGAGATAGTAAGAGAATAAACATCTTGCGTCCTACAGAAGAGATAGTAAGAGAATAAACATCTGACGTCCTACAAAAGAGATAGTAAGAGAATAAACATCTGACGTCCTACAGAAGAGATAGTAAGAGAATAAACATCTGACATCCTTCAGAAGAGATAGTAAGAGAATAAACATCTGACGTCCTACAGAAGAGATAGTAAGAGAATAAACATCTGACATCCTTCAGAAGAGATAGTAAGAGAATAAACAACTGACATCCTACAAAAGAGAGTAAAAGAATAAACATTTGACGTCCTACAGAAGAGATAGTAAGAGAATAAACATCTGACATCCTACAGAAGAGATAGTAAGAGAATAAACATCTGACGTCCTACAGAAGAGATAGTAAGAGAATAAACATCTGACATCCTACAAAAGAGATAGTAAGAGAATAAACATCTGATGTCCCACAGAAGAGATAGTAAGAGAATAAACATCTGACGTCCTACAGAATAGATAGTAAGAGAATAAACAACTGACATCCTACAAAAGAGATAGTAAGAGAATAAACATCTGACGTCCTACAGAAGAGATAGTAAAAGAATAAATATTTGACGTCCTACAAAAGAGATAGTAAGACAATGAACATCTGACGTCCTACAGAAGAGATAGTAAGAGAATAAACATCTGACGTCCTATAGAAGAGATAGTAAGAGAATAAACATCTGACGTCCTACAGAAGAGATAGTAAGAGAATAAACAACTGACATCCTACAAAAGAGAATAAAAGAATAAACATTTGACGTCCTACAGAAGAGATAGTAAGAGAATAAACATCTGACGTCCTACAGAAGAGATAGTAAGAGAATAAACATCTGACGTCCTACAGAAAAGATAGTAAGAGAATAAACATCTGACGTCCTACAAAAGAGATAGTAAGAGAATAAACATCTGATGTCCTACAGAAGAGATAGTAAGAGAATAAACATCTGACATCCTACAAAAGAGATAGTAAGAGAATAAACATCTGAGGTCCTACAGAAGAGATAGTAAGAGAATAAACATCTGACGTCCTACAGAAGAGATAGTAAGAGAATAAACAACTGACATCCAACAAAAGAGATAGTAAGAGAATAAACATCTGACTTCCTACAGAAGAGATAGTAAAAGAATAAAAATTTGACGTCCTACAAAAGAGATAGTAAGAGAATAAACATCTGACGTCCTACAGAAGAGATAGTAAGAGAATAAACAACTGACGTCCTACAAAAGAGATAGTAAGAGAATAAACATCTGACGTCCTACAGAAGAGATAGTAAAAGAATAAACATTTGACGTCCTACAAAAGAGATAGTAAGAGAATAAACATCTGATGTCCTACAGAAGAGATAGTAAGAGAATAAACAACTGACGTCCTACAGAAGAGATAGTAAGAGAATAAACATCTGACGTCCTACAAAAGAGAGTAAGAGAATAAACATCTGGCGTCTTACAGAAGAGATAATAAGAGAATAACCATCTGATGTCCTATAGAAGAGATAGTAAGAGAATAAACATCTGACGTCCTACAGAAGAGATAGTAAGAGAATAAACAACTGACATCCTACAAAAGAGAATAAAAGAATAAACATTTGACGTCCTACAGAAGAGATAGTAAGAGAATAAACATCTGACGTCCTACAGAAGAGATAGTAAGAGAATAAACAACTGACATCCTACAAAAGAGATAGTAAGAGAATAAACATCTGACTTCCTACAGAAGAGATAGTAAGAATAAACATCTGACGTCCTACAAAAGAGAGTAAGAGAATAAACATCTGACGTCCTACAGAAGAGATAGTAAGAGAATAAACAACTGACATCCTACAGAAGAGATAGTAAGAGAATAAACAACTGATGTCCTACAGAAGAGATAGTAAGAATAAACATCTGACGTCGTACAAAAGAGAGTAAGAGAATAAACATCTGGCGTCTTACAGAAGAGATAGTAAGAGAATAAACATCTGATGTCCTATAGAAGAGATAGTAAGAGAATAAACATCTGACGCCCTACAGAAGAGATAGTAAGAGAATAAACATCTGACGTCCTACAGAAGAGATAGTAAGAGAATAAACATCTGACATCCTTCAGAAGAGATAGTAAGAGAATGAACATCTGGCGTCCTACAGAAGAGATAGTAAGAGAATAAACATCTGACGTCCTACAAAAGAGATAGTAAGAGAATAAACATTTGACGTCCTACAGAAGAGATAGTAAGAGAATAAACATCTGACATCCTACAGAAGAGATAGTAAGAGAATAAACATCTGACGTCCTACAGAAGAGATAGTAAGAGAATAAACATCTGACATCCTACAGAAGAGATAGTAAGAGAATAAACATCTTGCGTCCTACAGAAGAGATAGTAAGAGAATAAACATCTGACGTCGTACAAAAGAGATAGGAAGAGAATAAAAATCTGACATCCTACTAAAGAGATAGTAAGAGAATAAACATCTTGCGTCCTACAGAAGAGATAGTAAGAGAATAAACATCTGACGTCCTACAAAAGAGATAGTAAGAGAATAAACATCTGACGTCCTACAGAAGAGATAGTAAGAGAATAAACATCTGACATCCTTCAGAAGAGATAGTAAGAGAATAAACATCTGACGTCCTACAGAAGAGATAGTAAGAGAATAAACATCTGACATCCTTCAGAAGAGATAGTAAGAGAATAAACAACTGACATCCTACAAAAGAGAGTAAAAGAATAAACATTTGACGTCCTACAGAAGAGATAGTAAGAGAATAAACATCTGACATCCTACAGAAGAGATAGTAAGAGAATAAACATCTGACGTCCTACAGAAGAGATAGTAAGAGAATAAACATCTGACATCCTACAAAAGAGATAGTAAGAGAATAAACATCTGATGTCCCACAGAAGAGATAGTAAGAGAATAAACATCTGACATCCTACAGAATAGATAGTAAGAGAATAAACATCTGACGTCCTACAGAATAGATAGTAAGAGAATAAACATCTGACGTCCTACAGAATAGATAGTAAGAGAATAAACATCTGACGTCCTACAGAATAGGTAGTAAGAGAATAAACATCTGACGTCCTACAGAAGAGATAGTAAGAGAATAAACATCTGACGTCCTACAGAATAGATAGTAAGAGAATAAACATCTGACATCCTACAAAAGAGATAGTAAGAGAATAAACATCTGACGTCCTACAGAAGAGATAGTAAAAGAATAAACATTTGACGTCCTACAAAAGAGATAGTAAGACAATGAACATCTGACGTCCTACAGAAGAGATAGTAAGAGAATAAACATCTGACGTCCTATAGAATAGATAGTAAGAGAATAAACATCTGACGTCCTACAGAAGAGATAGTAAGAGAATAAACAACTGACATCCTACAAAAGAGAATAAAGGATAAACATTTGACGTCCTACAGAAGAGATAGTAAGAGAATAAACATCTGACGTCCTACAGAAGAGATAGTAAGAGAATAAACATCTGACGTCCTACAGAAGAGATAGTAAGAGAATAAACATCTGACGTCCTACAAAAGAGATAGTAAGAGAATAAACATCTGATGTCCTACAGAAGAGATAGTAAGAGAATAAACATCTGACATCCTACAAAAGAGATAGTAAGAGAATAAACATCTGAGGTCCTACAGAAGAGATAGTAAGAGAATAAACATCTGACGTCCTACAGAAGAGATAGTAAGAGAATAAACAACTGACATCCTACAAAAGAGATAGTAAGAGAATAAACATCTGACTTCCTACAGAAGAGATAGTAAAAGAATAAAAATTTGACGTCCTACAAAAGAGATAGTAAGAGAATAAACATCTGACGTCCTACAGAAGAGATAGTAAGAGAATAAACAACTGACGTCCTACAAAAGAGATAGTAAGAGAATAAACATCTGACGTCCTACAGAAGAGATAGTAAAAGAATAAACATTTGACGTCCTACAAAAGAGATAGTAAGAGAATAAACATCTGACGTCCTACAGAAGAGATAGTAAGAGAATAAACAACTGACGTCCTACAGAAGAGATAGTAAGAGAATAAACATCTGACGTCCTACAAAAGAGAGTAAGAGAATAAACATCTGGCGTCTTACAGAAGAGATAATAAGAGAATAACCATCTGATGTCCTATAGAAGAGATAGTAAGAGAATAAACATCTGACGTCCTACAGAAGAGATAGTAAGAGAATAAACAACTGACATCCTACAAAAGAGAGTAAAAGAATAAACATTTGACGTCCTACAGAAGAGATAGTAAGAGAATAAACATCTGACATCCTACAGAAGAGATAGTAAGAGAATAAACATCTGACGTCCTACAGAAGAGATAGTAAGAGAATAAACATCTGACATCCTACAAAAGAGATAGTAAGAGAATAAACATCTGATGTCCCACAGAAGAGATAGTAAGAGAATAAACATCTGACATCCTACAGAATAGATAGTAAGAGAATAAACATCTGACGTCCTACAGAATAGATAGTAAGAGAATAAACATCTGACGTCCTACAGAATAGATAGTAAGAGAATAAACATCTGACGTCCTACAGAATAGATAGTAAGAGAATAAACATCTGACGTCCTACAGAAGAGATAGTAAGAGAATAAACATCTGACGTCCTACAGAATAGATAGTAAGAGAATAAACATCTGACATCCTACAAAAGAGATAGTAAGAGAATAAACATCTGACGTCCTACAGAAGAGATAGTAAAAGAATAAACATTTGACGTCCTACAAAAGAGATAGTAAGACAATGAACATCTGACGTCCTACAGAAGAGATAGTAAGAGAATAAACATCTGACGTCCTATAGAATAGATAGTAAGAGAATAAACATCTGACGTCCTACAGAAGAGATAGTAAGAGAATAAACAACTGACATCCTACAAAAGAGAATAAAGGATAAACATTTGACGTCCTACAGAAGAGATAGTAAGAGAATAAACATCTGACGTCCTACAGAAGAGATAGTAAGAGAATAAACATCTGACGTCCTACAGAAGAGATAGTAAGAGAATAAACATCTGACGTCCTACAAAAGAGATAGTAAGAGAATAAACATCTGATGTCCTACAGAAGAGATAGTAAGAGAATAAACATCTGACATCCTACAAAAGAGATAGTAAGAGAATAAACATCTGAGGTCCTACAGAAGAGATAGTAAGAGAATAAACATCTGACGTCCTACAGAAGAGATAGTAAGAGAATAAACAACTGACATCCTACAAAAGAGATAGTAAGAGAATAAACATCTGACTTCCTACAGAAGAGATAGTAAAAGAATAAAAATTTGACGTCCTACAAAAGAGATAGTAAGAGAATAAACATCTGACGTCCTACAGAAGAGATAGTAAGAGAATAAACAACTGACGTCCTACAAAAGAGATAGTAAGAGAATAAACATCTGACGTCCTACAGAAGAGATAGTAAAAGAATAAACATTTGACGTCCTACAAAAGAGATAGTAAGAGAATAAACATCTGACGTCCTACAGAAGAGATAGTAAGAGAATAAACAACTGACGTCCTACAGAAGAGATAGTAAGAGAATAAACATCTGATGTCCTACAAAAGAGAGTAAGAGAATAAACATCTGGCGTCTTACAGAAGAGATAATAAGAGAATAACCATCTGATGTCCTATAGAAGAGATAGTAAGAGAATAAACATCTGACGTCCTACAGAAGAGATAGTAAGAGAATAAACAACTGACATCCTACAAAAGAGAATAAAAGAATAAACATTTGACGTCCTACAGAAGAGATAGTAAGAGAATAAACATCTGACGTCCTACAGAAGAGATAGTAAGAGAATAAACAACTGACATCCTACAAAAGAGATAGTAAGAGAATAAACATCTGACTTCCTACAGAAGAGATAGTAAAAGAATAAACATTTGACGTCCTACAAAAGAGATAGTAAGAGAATAAACATCTGACGTCCTACAGAAGAGATAGTAAGAGAATAAACAACTGATGTCCTACAAAAGAGATAGTAAGAGAATAAACATCTGACGTCCTACAGAAGAGATAGTAAAAGAATAAACATTTGACGTCCTACAAAAGAGATAGTAAGAGAATAAACATCTGACGTCCTACAGAAGAGATAGTAAGAGAATAAACAACTGACGTCCTACAGAAGAGATAGTAAGAGAATAAACATCTGACGTCCTACAGAAGAGATAGTAAGAGAATAAACATCTGACATCCTTCAGAAGAGATAGTAAGAGAATAAACATCTGACGTCCTACAGAAGAGATAGTAAGAGAATAAACATCTGACATCCTTCAGAAGAGATAGTAAGAGAATAAACAACTGACATCCTACAAAAGAGAGTAAAAGAATAAACATTTGACGTCCTACAGAAGAGATAGTAAGAGAATAAACATCTGACATCCTACAGAAGAGATAGTAAGAGAATAAACATCTGACGTCCTACAGAAGAGATAGTAAGAGAATAAACATCTGACATCCTACAAAAGAGATAGTAAGAGAATAAACATCTGATGTCCCACAGAAGAGATAGTAAGAGAATAAACATCTGACATCCTACAGAATAGATAGTAAGAGAATAAACATCTGACGTCCTACAGAATAGATAGTAAGAGAATAAACATCTGACGTCCTACAGAATAGATAGTAAGAGAATAAACATCTGACGTCCTACAGAATAGATAGTAAGAGAATAAACATCTGACGTCCTACAGAAGAGATAGTAAGAGAATAAACATCTGACGTCCTACAGAATAGATAGTAAGAGAATAAACATCTGACATCCTACAAAAGAGATAGTAAGAGAATAAACATCTGACGTCCTACAGAAGAGATAGTAAAAGAATAAACATTTGACGTCCTACAAAAGAGATAGTAAGACAATGAACATCTGACGTCCTACAGAAGAGATAGTAAGAGAATAAACATCTGACGTCCTATAGAATAGATAGTAAGAGAATAAACATCTGACGTCCTACAGAAGAGATAGTAAGAGAATAAACAACTGACATCCTACAAAAGAGAATAAAGGATAAACATTTGACGTCCTACAGAAGAGATAGTAAGAGAATAAACATCTGACGTCCTACAGAAGAGATAGTAAGAGAATAAACATCTGACGTCCTACAGAAGAGATAGTAAGAGAATAAACATCTGACGTCCTACAAAAGAGATAGTAAGAGAATAAACATCTGATGTCCTACAGAAGAGATAGTAAGAGAATAAACATCTGACATCCTACAAAAGAGATAGTAAGAGAATAAACATCTGAGGTCCTACAGAAGAGATAGTAAGAGAATAAACATCTGACGTCCTACAGAAGAGATAGTAAGAGAATAAACAACTGACATCCTACAAAAGAGATAGTAAGAGAATAAACATCTGACTTCCTACAGAAGAGATAGTAAAAGAATAAAAATTTGACGTCCTACAAAAGAGATAGTAAGAGAATAAACATCTGACGTCCTACAGAAGAGATAGTAAGAGAATAAACAACTGACGTCCTACAAAAGAGATAGTAAGAGAATAAACATCTGACGTCCTACAGAAGAGATAGTAAAAGAATAAACATTTGACGTCCTACAAAAGAGATAGTAAGAGAATAAACATCTGACGTCCTACAGAAGAGATAGTAAGAGAATAAACAACTGACGTCCTACAGAAGAGATAGTAAGAGAATAAACATCTGACGTCCTACAAAAGAGAGTAAGAGAATAAACATCTGGCGTCTTACAGAAGAGATAATAAGAGAATAACCATCTGATGTCCTATAGAAGAGATAGTAAGAGAATAAACATCTGACGTCCTACAGAAGAGATAGTAAGAGAATAAACAACTGACATCCTACAAAAGAGAATAAAAGAATAAACATTTGACGTCCTACAGAAGAGATAGTAAGAGAATAAACATCTGACGTCCTACAGAAGAGATAGTAAGAGAATAAACAACTGACATCCTACAAAAGAGATAGTAAGAGAATAAACATCTGACTTCCTACAGAAGAGATAGTAAAAGAATAAACATTTGACGTCCTACAAAAGAGATAGTAAAAGAATAAACATCTGACATCCTACAGAAGAGATAGTAAGAGAATAAACAACTGATGTCCTACAAAAGAGATAGTAAGAGAATAAACATCTGACGTCCTACAGAAGAGATAGTAAAAGAATAAACATTTGACGTCCTACAAAAGAGATAGTAAGAGAATAAACATCTGACGTCCTACAGAAGAGATAGTAAGAGAATAAACAACTGACGTCCTACAGAAGAGATAGTAAGAGAATAAACATCTGACGTCCTACAAAAGAGAGTAAGAGAATAAACATCTGGCGTCTTACAGAAGATATAGTAAGAGAATAACCATCTGATGTCCTATAGAAGAGATAGTAAGAGAATAAACATCTGACGTCCTACAGAAGAGATAGTAAAAGAATAAACAACTGACATCCTACAAAAGAGAGCAAAAGAATAAACATTGGACGTCCTACAAAAGAGATAGTAAGAGAATAAACATCTGACGTCCTACAGAAGAGATAGTAAGAGAATAAACAACTGACGTCCTACAAAAGAGATAGTAAGAGAATAAACATCTGACGTCCTACAGAAGAGATAGTAAAAGAATAAACATTTGACGTCCTACAAAAGAGATAGTAAGAGAATAAATATCTGACGTCCTACAAAAGAGAGTAAGAGAATAAACATCTGGCGTCTTACAGAAGATATAGTAAGAGAATAACCATCTGATGTCCTATAGAAGAGATAGTAAGAGAATAAACATCTGACGTCCTACAGAAGAGATAGTAAAAGAATAAACAACTGACATCCTACAAAAGAGAGTAAAAGAATAAACATTGGACGTCCTACAGAAGAGATAGTAAGAGAATAAACATCTGACATCCTACAGAAGAGATAGTAAGAGAATAAACATCTGACGTCCTACAGAAGAGATAGTAAGAGAATAAACAACTGACATCCTACAGAAGAGATAGTAAGAGAATAAACAACTGATGTCCTACAGAAGAGATAGTAAGAATAAACATCTGACGTCGTACAAAAGAGAGTAAGAGAATAAACATCTGGCGTCTTACAGAAGAGATAGTAAGAGAATAAACATCTGATGTCCTATAGAAGAGATAGTAAGAGAATAAACATCTGACGCCCTACAGAAGAGATAGTAAGAGAATAAACATCTGACGTCCTACAGAAGAGATAGTAAGAGAATAAACATCTGACATCCTTCAGAAGAGATAGTAAGAGAATGAACATCTGGCGTCCTACAGAAGAGATAGTAAGAGAATAAACATCTGACGTCCTACAAAAGAGATAGTAAGAGAATAAACATTTGACGTCCTACAGAAGAGATAGTAAGAGAATAAACATCTGACATCCTACAGAAGAGATAGTAAGAGAATAAACATCTGACGTCCTACAGAAGAGATAGTAAGAGAATAAACATCTGACATCCTACAGAAGAGATAGTAAGAGAATAAACATCTTGCGTCCTACAGAAGAGATAGTAAGAGAATAAACATCTGACGTCCTACAAAAGAGATAGGAAGAGAATAAAAATCTGACATCCTACAAAAGAGATAGTAAGAGAATAAACATCTTGCGTCCTAAATAAGAGATAGTAAGAGAATAAACATCTGACGTCCTACAAAAGAGATAGTAAGAGAATAAACATCTGACGTCCTACAGAAGAGATAGTAAGAGAATAAACATCTGACATCCTTCAGAAGAGATAGTAAGAGAATAAACATCTGACGTCCTACAGAAGAGATAGTAAGAGAATAAACATCTGACATCCTTCAGAAGATAGTAAGAGAATAAACAACTGACATCCTACAAAAGAGAGTAAAAGAATAAACATTTGACGTCCTACAGAAGAGATAGTAAGAGAATAAACATCTGACATCCTACAGAAGAGATAGTAAGAGAATAAACATCTGACGTCCTACAGAAGAGATAGTAAGAGAATAAACATCTGACATCCTACAAAAGAGATAGTAAGAGAATAAACATCTGATGTCCCACAGAAGAGATAGTAAGAGAATAAACATCTGACATCCTACAGAATAGATAGTAAGAGAATAAACATCTGACGTCCTACAGAATAGATAGTAAGAGAATAAACATCTGACGTCCTACAGAATAGATAGTAAGAGAATAAACATCTGACGTCCTACAGAATAGATAGTAAGAGAATAAACATCTGACGTCCTACAGAAGAGATAGTAAGAGAATAAACATCTGACGTCCTACAGAATAAATAGTAAGAGAATAAACATCTGACATCCTACAAAAGAGATAGTAAGAGAATAAACATCTGACGTCCTACAGAAGAGATAGTAAAAGAATAAACATTTGACGTCCTACAAAAGAGATAGTAAGACAATGAACATCTGACGTCCTACAGAACAGATAGTAAGAGAATAAACATCTGACGTCCTATAGAATAGATAGTAAGAGAATAAACATCTGACGTCCTACAGAAGAGATAGTAAGAGAATAAACAACTGACATCCTACAAAAGAGAATAAAGGATAAACATTTGACGTCCTACAGAAGAGATAGTAAGAGAATAAACATCTGACGTCCTACAGAAGAGATAGTAAGAGAATAAACATCTGACGTCCTACAGAAGAGATAGTAAGAGAATAAACATCTGACGTCCTACAAAAGAGATAGTAAGAGAATAAACATCTGATGTCCTACAGAAGAGATAGTAAGAGAATAAACATCTGACATCCTACAAAAGAGATAGTAAGAGAATAAACAACTGATGTCCTACAGAAGAGATAGTAAGAATAAACATCTGACGTCGTACAAAAGAGAGTAAGAGAATAAACATCTGGCGTCTTACAGAAGAGATAGTAAGAGAATAAACATCTGATGTCCTATAGAAGAGATAGTAAGAGAATAAACATCTGACGCCCTACAGAAGAGATAGTAAGAGAATAAACATCTGACGTCCTACAGAAGAGATAGTAAGAGAATAAACATCTGACATCCTTCAGAAGAGATAGTAAGAGAATGAACATCTGGCGTCCTACAGAAGAGATAGTAAGAGAATAAACATCTGACGTCCTACAAAAGAGATAGTAAGAGAATAAACATTTGACGTCCTACAGAAGAGATAGTAAGAGAATAAACATCTGACATCCTACAGAAGAGATAGTAAGAGAATAAACATCTGACGTCCTACAGAAGAGATAGTAAGAGAATAAACATCTGACATCCTACAGAAGAGATAGTAAGAGAATAAACATCTTGCGTCCTACAGAAGAGATAGTAAGAGAATAAACATCTGACGTCCTACAAAAGAGATAGGAAGAGAATAAAAATCTGACATCCTACAAAAGAGATAGTAAGAGAATAAACATCTTGCGTCCTAAATAAGAGATAGTAAGAGAATAAACATCTGACGTCCTACAAAAGAGATAGTAAGAGAATAAACATCTGACGTCCTACAGAAGAGATAGTAAGAGAATAAACATCTGACATCCTTCAGAAGAGATAGTAAGAGAATAAACATCTGACGTCCTACAGAAGAGATAGTAAGAGAATAAACATCTGACATCCTTCAGAAGATAGTAAGAGAATAAACAACTGACATCCTACAAAAGAGAGTAAAAGAATAAACATTTGACGTCCTACAGAAGAGATAGTAAGAGAATAAACATCTGACATCCTACAGAAGAGATAGTAAGAGAATAAACATCTGACGTCCTACAGAAGAGATAGTAAGAGAATAAACATCTGACATCCTACAAAAGAGATAGTAAGAGAATAAACATCTGATGTCCCACAGAAGAGATAGTAAGAGAATAAACATCTGACATCCTACAGAATAGATAGTAAGAGAATAAACATCTGACGTCCTACAGAATAGATAGTAAGAGAATAAACATCTGACGTCCTACAGAATAGATAGTAAGAGAATAAACATCTGACGTCCTACAGAATAGATAGTAAGAGAATAAACATCTGACGTCCTACAGAAGAGATAGTAAGAGAATAAACATCTGACGTCCTACAGAATAAATAGTAAGAGAATAAACATCTGACATCCTACAAAAGAGATAGTAAGAGAATAAACATCTGACGTCCTACAGAAGAGATAGTAAAAGAATAAACATTTGACGTCCTACAAAAGAGATAGTAAGACAATGAACATCTGACGTCCTACAGAACAGATAGTAAGAGAATAAACATCTGACGTCCTATAGAATAGATAGTAAGAGAATAAACATCTGACGTCCTACAGAAGAGATAGTAAGAGAATAAACAACTGACATCCTACAAAAGAGAATAAAGGATAAACATTTGACGTCCTACAGAAGAGATAGTAAGAGAATAAACATCTGACGTCCTACAGAAGAGATAGTAAGAGAATAAACATCTGACGTCCTACAGAAGAGATAGTAAGAGAATAAACATCTGACGTCCTACAAAAGAGATAGTAAGAGAATAAACATCTGATGTCCTACAGAAGAGATAGTAAGAGAATAAACATCTGACATCCTACAAAAGAGATAGTAAGAGAATAAACATCTGAGGTCCTACAGAAGAGATAGTAAGAGAATAAACATCTGACGTCCTACAGAAGAGATAGTAAGAGAATAAACAACTGACATCCTACAAAAGAGATAGTAAGAGAATAAACATCTGACTTCCTACAGAATAGATAGTAAAAGAATAAAAATTTGACGTCCTACAAAAGAGATAGTAAGAGAATAAACATCTGACGTCCTACAGAAGAGATAGTAAGAGAATAAACAACTGACGTCCTACAAAAGAGATAGTAAGAGAATAAACATCTGACGTCCTACAGAAGAGATAGTAAAAGAATAAACATTTGACGTCCTACAAAAGAGATAGTAAGAGAATAAACATCTGACGTCCTACAGAAGAGATAGTAAGAGAATAAACAACTGACGTCCTACAGAAGAGATAGTAAGAGAATAAACATCTGACGTCCTACAAAAGAGAGTAAGAGAATAAACATCTGGCGTCTTACAGAAGAGATAATAAGAGAATAACCATCTGATGTCCTATAGAAGAGATAGTAAGAGAATAAACATCTGACGTCCTACAGAAGAGATAGTAAGAGAATAAACAACTGACGTCCTACAGAAGAGATAGTAAGAGAATAAACATCTGACGTCCTACAAAAGAGATAGTAAGAGAATAAACATCTGACGTCCTACAGAAGAGATAGTAAGAGAATAAACATCTGACGTCCTACAAAAGAGAGTAAGAGAATAAACATCTGGCGTCTTACAGAAGAGATAATAAGAGAATAACCATCTGATGTCCTATAGAAGAGATAGTAAGAGAATAAACATCTGACGTCCTACAGAAGAGATAGTAAGAGAATAAACAACTGACGTCCTACAGAAGAGATAGTAAGAGAATAAACAACTGACATCCTACAAAAGAGATAGTAAGAGAATAAACATCTGACTTCCTACAGAATAGATAGTAAAAGAATAAAAATTTGACGTCCTACAAAAGAGATAGTAAGAGAATAAACATCTGACGTCCTACAGAAGAGATAGTAAGAGAATAAACAACTGACGTCCTACAAAAGAGATAGTAAGAGAATAAACATCTGACGTCCTACAGAAGAGATAGTAAAAGAATAAACATTTGACGTCCTACAAAAGAGATAGTAAGAGAATAAACATCTGACGTCCTACAGAAGAGATAGTAAGAGAATAAACAACTGACGTCCTACAGAAGAGATAGTAAGAGAATAAACATCTGACGTCCTACAAAAGAGAGTAAGAGAATAAACATCTGGCGTCTTACAGAAGAGATAATAAGAGAATAACCATCTGATGTCCTATAGAAGAGATAGTAAGAGAATAAACATCTGACGTCCTACAGAAGAGATAGTAAGAGAATAAACAACTGACGTCCTACAGAAGAGATAGTAAGAGAATAAACATCTGACATCCTACAGAAGAGATAGTAAGAGAATAAACATCTTGCGTCCTACAGAAGAGATAGTAAGAGAATAAACATCTGACGTCCTACAAAAGAGATAGGAAGAGAATAAAAATCTGACATCCTACAAAAGAGATAGTAAGAGAATAAACATCTTGCGTCCTAAATAAGAGATAGTAAGAGAATAAACATCTGACGTCCTACAAAAGAGATAGTAAGAGAATAAACATCTGACGTCCTACAGAAGAGATAGTAAGAGAATAAACATCTGACATCCTTCAGAAGAGATAGTAAGAGAATAAACATCTGACGTCCTACAGAAGAGATAGTAAGAGAATAAACATCTGACATCCTTCAGAAGATAGTAAGAGAATAAACAACTGACATCCTACAAAAGAGAGTAAAAGAATAAACATTTGACGTCCTACAGAAGAGATAGTAAGAGAATAAACATCTGACATCCTACAGAAGAGATAGTAAGAGAATAAACATCTGACGTCCTACAGAAGAGATAGTAAGAGAATAAACATCTGACATCCTACAAAAGAGATAGTAAGAGAATAAACATCTGATGTCCCACAGAAGAGATAGTAAGAGAATAAACATCTGACATCCTACAGAATAGATAGTAAGAGAATAAACATCTGACGTCCTACAGAATAGATAGTAAGAGAATAAACATCTGACGTCCTACAGAATAGATAGTAAGAGAATAAACATCTGACGTCCTACAGAATAGATAGTAAGAGAATAAACATCTGACGTCCTACAGAAGAGATAGTAAGAGAATAAACATCTGACGTCCTACAGAATAGATAGTAAGAGAATAAACATCTGACATCCTACAAAAGAGATAGTAAGAGAATAAACATCTGACGTCCTACAGAAGAGATAGTAAAAGAATAAACATTTGACGTCCTACAAAAGAGATAGTAAGACAATGAACATCTGACGTCCTACAGAAGAGATAGTAAGAGAATAAACATCTGACGTCCTATAGAATAGATAGTAAGAGAATAAACATCTGACGTCCTACAGAAGAGATAGTAAGAGAATAAACAACTGACATCCTACAAAAGAGAATAAAGGATAAACATTTGACGTCCTACAGAAGAGATAGTAAGAGAATAAACATCTGACGTCCTACAGAAGAGATAGTAAGAGAATAAACATCTGACGTCCTACAGAAGAGATAGTAAGAGAATAAACATCTGACGTCCTACAAAAGAGATAGTAAGAGAATAAACATCTGATGTCCTACAGAAGAGATAGTAAGAGAATAAACATCTGACATCCTACAAAAGAGATAGTAAGAGAATAAACATCTGAGGTCCTACAGAAGAGATAGTAAGAGAATAAACATCTGACGTCCTACAGAAGAGATAGTAAGAGAATAAACAACTGACATCCTACAAAAGAGATAGTAAGAGAATAAACATCTGACTTCCTACAGAATAGATAGTAAAAGAATAAAAATGTGACGTCCTACAAAAGAGATAGTAAGAGAATAAACATCTGACGTCCTACAGAAGAGATAGTAAGAGAATAAACAACTGACGTCCTACAAAAGAGATAGTAAGAGAATAAACATCTGACGTCCTACAGAAGAGATAGTAAAAGAATAAACATTTGACGTCCTACAAAAGAGATAGTAAGAGAATAAACATCTGACGTCCTACAGAAGAGATAGTAAGAGAATAAACAACTGACGTCCTACAGAAGAGATAGTAAGAGAATAAACATCTGACGTCCTACAAAAGAGAGTAAGAGAATAAACATCTGGCGTCTTACAGAAGAGATAATAAGAGAATAACCATCTGATGTCCTATAGAAGAGATAGTAAGAGAATAAACATCTGACGTCCTACAGAAGAGATAGTAAGAGAATAAACAACTGACATCCTACAAAAGAGAATAAAAGAATAAACATTTGACGTCCTACAGAAGAGATAGTAAGAGAATAAACATCTGACGTCCTACAGAAGAGATAGTAAGAGAATAAACAACTGACATCCTACAAAAGAGATAGTAAGAGAATAAACATCTGACTTCCTACAGAAGAGATAGTAAAAGAATAAACATTTGACGTCCTACAAAAGAGATAGTAAGAGAATAAACATCTGACGTCCTACAGAAGAGATAGTAAGAGAATAAACAACTGATGTCCTACAAAAGAGATAGTAAGAGAATAAACATCTGACGTCCTACAGAAGAGATAGTAAAAGAATAAACATTTGACGTCCTACAAAAGAGATAGTAAGAGAATAAACATCTGACGTCCTACAGAAGAGATAGTAAGAGAATAAACAACTGACGTCCTACAGAAGAGATAGTAAGAGAATAAACATCTGACGTCCTACAGAAGAGATAGTAAGAGAATAAACATCTGACATCCTTCAGAAGAGATAGTAAGAGAATAAACATCTGACGTCCTACAGAAGAGATAGTAAGAGAATAAACATCTGACATCCTTCAGAAGAGATAGTAAGAGAATAAACAACTGACATCCTACAAAAGAGAGTAAAAGAATAAACATTTGACGTCCTACAGAAGAGATAGTAAGAGAATAAACATCTGACATCCTACAGAAGAGATAGTAAGAGAATAAACATCTGACGTCCTACAGAAGAGATAGTAAGAGAATAAACATCTGACATCCTACAAAAGAGATAGTAAGAGAATAAACATCTGATGTCCCACAGAAGAGATAGTAAGAGAATAAACATCTGACATCCTACAGAATAGATAGTAAGAGAATAAACATCTGACGTCCTACAGAATAGATAGTAAGAGAATAAACATCTGACGTCCTACAGAATAGATATTAAGAGAATAAACATCTGACGTCCTACAGAATAGATAGTAAGAGAATAAACATCTGACGTCCTACAGAAGAGATAGTAAGAGAATAAACATCTGACGTCCTACAGAATAGATAGTAAGAGAATAAACATCTGACATCCTACAAAAGAGATAGTAAGAGAATAAACATCTGACGTCCTACAGAAGAGATAGTAAAAGAATAAACATTTGACGTCCTACAAAAGAGATAGTAAGACAATGAACATCTGACGTCCTACAGAAGAGATAGTAAGAGAATAAACATCTGACGTCCTATAGAATAGATAGTAAGAGAATAAACATCTGACGTCCTACAGAAGAGATAGTAAGAGAATAAACAACTGACATCCTACAAAAGAGAATAAAGGATAAACATTTGACGTCCTACAGAAGAGATAGTAAGAGAATAAACATCTGACGTCCTACAGAAGAGATAGTAAGAGAATAAACATCTGACGTCCTACAGAAGAGATAGTAAGAGAATAAACATCTGACGTCCTACAAAAGAGATAGTAAGAGAATAAACATCTGATGTCCTACAGAAGAGATAGTAAGAGAATAAACATCTGACATCCTACAAAAGAGATAGTAAGAGAATAAACATCTGAGGTCCTACAGAAGAGATAGTAAGAGAATAAACATCTGACGTCCTACAGAAGAGATAGTAAGAGAATAAACAACTGACATCCTACAAAAGAGATAGTAAGAGAATAAACATCTGACTTCCTACAGAAGAGATAGTAAAAGAATAAAAATTTGACGTCCTACAAAAGAGATAGTAAGAGAATAAACATCTGACGTCCTACAGAAGAGATAGTAAGAGAATAAACAACTGACGTCCTACAAAAGAGATAGTAAGAGAATAAACATCTGACGTCCTACAGAAGAGATAGTAAAAGAATAAACATTTGACGTCCTACAAAAGAGATAGTAAGAGAATAAACATCTGACGTCCTACAGAAGAGATAGTAAGAGAATAAACAACTGACGTCCTACAGAAGAGATAGTAAGAGAATAAACATCTGACGTCCTACAAAAGAGAGTAAGAGAATAAACATCTGGCGTCTTACAGAAGAGATAATAAGAGAATAACCATCTGATGTCCTATAGAAGAGATAGTAAGAGAATAAACATCTGACGTCCTACAGAAGAGATAGTAAGAGAATAAACAACTGACATCCTACAAAAGAGAATAAAAGAATAAACATTTGACGTCCTACAGAAGAGATAGTAAGAGAATAAACATCTGACGTCCTACAGAAGAGATAGTAAGAGAATAAACAACTGACATCCTACAAAAGAGATAGTAAGAGAATAAACATCTGACTTCCTACAGAAGAGATAGTAAAAGAATAAACATTTGACGTCCTACAAAAGAGATAGTAAGAGAATAAACATCTGACGTCCTACAGAAGAGATAGTAAGAGAATAAACAACTGATGTCCTACAAAAGAGATAGTAAGAGAATAAACATCTGACGTCCTACAGAAGAGATAGTAAAAGAATAAACATTTGACGTCCTACAAAAGAGATAGTAAGAGAATAAACATCTGACGTCCTACAGAAGAGATAGTAAGAGAATAAACAACTGACGTCCTACAGAAGAGATAGTAAGAGAATAAACATCTGACGTCCTACAAAAGAGAGTAAGAGAATAAACATCTGGCGTCTTACAGAAGATATAGTAAGAGAATAACCATCTGATGTCCTATAGAAGAGATAGTAAGAGAATAAACATCTGACGTCCTACAGAAGAGATAGTAAAAGAATAAACAACTGACATCCTACAAAAGAGAGCAAAAGAATAAACATTGGACGTCCTACAGAAGAGATAGTAAGAGAATAAACATCTGACATCCTACAGAAGAGATAGTAAGAGAATAAACATCTGACGTCCTACAGAAGAGATAGTAAGAGAATAAACATCTGACATCCTAAAAAAGAGATAGTAAGAGAATAAACATCTGATGTCCCACAGAAGATATAGTAAGAGAATAAACATCTGACGTCCTACAGAATAGATAGTAAGAGAATAAACAACTGACATCCTACAAAAGAGATAGTAAGAGAATCAACATCTTACGTCCTACAGAAGAGATAGTAAAAGAATAAACATTTGACGTCCTACAAAAGAGATAGTAAGAGAATGAACATCTGGCGTCCTACAGAAGAGATAGTAAGAGAATAAACATCTGACGTCCTACAAAAGAGATAGTAAGAGAATAAACATTTGACGTCCTACAGAAGAGATAGTAAGAGAATAAACATCTGACATCCTACAGAAGAGATAGTAAGAGAATAAACATCTGACGTCCTACAGAAGAGATAGTAAGAGAATAAACATCTGACATCCTACAGAAGAGATAGTAAGAGAATAAACATCTTGCGTCCTACAGAAGAGATAGTAAGAGAATAAACATCTGACGTCCTACAAAAGAGATAGGAAGAGAATAAACATCTGACATCCTACAAAAGAGATAGTAAGAGAATAAACATCTTGCGTCCTACAGAAGAGATAGTAAGAGAATAAACATCTGACGTCCTACAAAAGAGATAGTAAGAGAATAAACATCTGACGTCCTACAGAAGAGATAGTAAGAGAATAAACATCTGACATCCTTCAGAAGAGATAGTAAGAGAATAAACATCTGACGTCCTACAGAAGAGATAGTAAGAGAATAAACATCTGACATCCTTCAGAAGAGATATTAAGAGAATAAACAACTGACATCCTACAAAAGAGAGTAAAAGAATAAACATCTGATGTCCTACAGAAGAGATAGTAAGAGAATAAACATCTGACATCCTACAGAAGAGATAGTAAGAGAATAAACATCTGACGTCCTACAGAAGAGATAGTAAGAGAATAAACATCTGACATCCTACAAAAGAGATAGTAAGAGAATAAACATCTGACGTCCTACAGAAGAGATAGTAAGAGAATAAACATCTGACGTCCTATAGAAGAGATAGTAAGAGAATAAACATCTGACGTCCTACAGAAGAGATAGTAAGAGAATAAACAACTGACATCCTACAAAAGAGAATAAAAGAATAAACATTTGACGTCCTACAGAAGAGATAGTAAGAGAATAAACATCTGACGTCCTACAGAAGAGATAGTAAGAGAATAAACATCTGACGTCCTACAGAAAAGATAGTAAGAGAATAAACATCTGACGTCCTACAAAAGAGATAGTAAGAGAATAAACATCTGATGTCCTACAGAAGAGATAGTAAGAGAATAAACATCTGACATCCTACAAAAGAGATAGTAAGAGAATAAACATCTGAGGTCCTACAGAAGAGATAGTAAGAGAATAAACATCTGACGTCCTACAGAAGAGATAGTAAGAGAATAAACAACTGACATCCTACAAAAGAGATAGTAAGAGAATAAACATCTGACTTCCTACAGAAGAGATAGTAAAAGAATAAAAATTTGACGTCCTACAAAAGAGATAGTAAGAGAATAAACATCTGACGTCCTACAGAAGAGATAGTAAGAGAATAAACAACTGACGTGCTACAAAAGAGATAGTAAGAGAATAAACATCTGACGTCCTACAGAAGAGATAGTAAAAGAATAAACATTTGACGTCCTACAAAAGAGATAGTAAGAGAATAAACATCTGATGTCCTACAGAAGAGATAGTAAGAGAATAAACAACTGACGTCCTACAGAAGAGATAGTAAGAGAATAAACATCTGACGTCCTACAAAAGAGAGTAAGAGAATAAACATCTGGCGTCTTACAGAAGAGATAATAAGAGAATAACCATCTGATGTCCTATAGAAGAGATAGTAAGAGAATAAACATCTGACGTCCTAGAGAAGAGATAGTAAGAGAATAAACAACTGACATCCTACAAAAGAGAATAAAAGAATAAACATTTGACGTCCTACAGAAGAGATAGTAAGAGAATAAACATCTGACGTCCTACAGAAGAGATAGTAAGAGAATAAACAACTGACATCCTACAAAAGAGATAGTAAGAGAATAAACATCTGACTTCCTACAGAAGAGATAGTAAGAATAAACATCTGACGTCCTACAAAAGAGAGTAAGAGAATAAACATCTGACGTCCTACAGAAGAAATAGTAAGAGAATAAACAACTGACATCCTACAGAAGAGATAGTAAGAGAATAAACAACTGATGTCCTACAGAAGAGATAGTAAGAATAAACATCTGACGTCGTACAAAAGAGAGTAAGAGAATAAACATCTGGCGTCTTACAGAAGAGATAGTAAGAGAATAAACATCTGATGTCCTATAGAAGAGATAGTAAGAGAATAAACATCTGACGCCCTACAGAAGAGATAGTAAGAGAATAAACATCTGACGTCCTACAGAAGAGATAGTAAGAGAATAAACATCTGACATCCTTCAGAAGAGATAGTAAGAGAATGAACATCTGGCGTCCTACAGAAGAGATAGTAAGAGAATAAACATCTGACGTCCTACAAAAGAGATAGTAAGAGAATAAACATTTGACGTCCTACAGAAGAGATAGTAAGAGAATAAACATCTGACATCCTACAGAAGAGATAGTAAGAGAATAAACATCTGACGTCCTACAGAAGAGATAGTAAGAGAATAAACATCTGACATCCTACAGAAGAGATAGTAAGAGAATAAACATCTTGCGTCCTACAGAAGAGATAGTAAGAGAATAAACATCTGACGTCCTACAAAAGAGATAGGAAGAGAATAAAAATCTGACATCCTACAAAAGAGATAGTAAGAGAATAAACATCTTGCGTCCTACAGAAGAGATAGTAAGAGAATAAACATCTGACGTCCTACAAAAGAGATAGTAAGAGAATAAACATCTGACGTCCTACAGAAGAGATAGTAAGAGAATAAACATCTGACATCCTTCAGAAGAGATAGTAAGAGAATAAACATCTGACGTCCTACAGAAGAGATAGTAAGAGAATAAACATCTGACATCCTTCAGAAGAGATAGTAAGAGAATAAACAACTGACATCCTACAAAAGAGAGTAAAAGAATAAACATTTGACGTCCTACAGAAGAGATAGTAAGAGAATAAACATCTGACATCCTACAGAAGAGATAGTAAGAGAATAAACATCTGACGTCCTACAGAAGAGATAGTAAGAGAATAAACATCTGACATCCTACAAAAGAGATAGTAAGAGAATAAACATCTGATGTCCCACAGAAGAGATAGTAAGAGAATAAACATCTGACGTCCTACAGAATAGATAGTAAGAGAATAAACATCTGATGTCCTACAGAATAGATAGTAAGAGAATAAACATCTGACGTCCTACAGAATAGATAGTAAGAGAATAAACATCTGACGTCCTACAGAATAGATAGTAAGAGAATAAACATCTGACGTCCTACAGAAGAGATAGTAAGAGAATAAACATCTGACATCCTACAGAATAGATAGTAAGAGAATAAACATCTGACATCCTACAAAAGAGATAGTAAGAGAATAAACATCTGACGTCCTACAGAAGAGATAGTAAGAGAATAAACAACTGACATCCTACAAAAGAGAATAAAGGATAAACATTTGACGTCCTACAGAAGAGATAGTAAGAGAATAAACATCTGACGTCCTACAGAAGAGATAGTAAGAGAATAAACATCTGACGTCCTACAGAAGAGATAGTAAGAGAATAAACATCTGACGTCCTACAAAAGAGATAGTAAGAGAATAAACATCTGATGTCCTACAGAAGAGATAGTAAGAGAATAAACATCTGACATCCTACAAAAGAGATAGTAAGAGAATAAACATCTGAGGTCCTACAGAAGAGATAGTAAGAGAATAAACATCTGACGTCCTACAGAAGAGATAGTAAGAGAATAAACAACTGACATCCTACAAAAGAGATAGTAAGAGAATAAACATCTGACTTCCTACAGAAGAGATAGTAAAAGAATAAAAATTTGACGTCCTACAAAAGAGATAGTAAGAGAATAAACATCTGACGTCCTACAGAAGAGATAGTAAGAGAATAAACAACTGACGTCCTACAAAAGAGATAGTAAGAGAATAAACATCTGACGTCCTACAGAAGAGATAGTAAAAGAATAAACATTTGACGTCCTACAAAAGAGATAGTAAGAGAATAAACATCTGACGTCCTACAGAAGAGATAGTAAGAGAATAAACAACTGACGTCCTACAGAAGAGATAGTAAGAGAATAAACATCTGACGTCCTACAAAAGAGAGTAAGAGAATAAACATCTGGCGTCTTACAGAAGAGATAATAAGAGAATAACCATCTGATGTCCTATAGAAGAGATAGTAAGAGAATAAACATCTGACGTCCTACAGAAGAGATAGTAAGAGAATAAACAACTGACATCCTACAAAAGAGAATAAAAGAATAAACATTTGACGTCCTACAGAAGAGATAGTAAGAGAGTAAACATCTGACGTCCTACAGAAGAGATAGTAAGAGAATAAACAACTGACATCCTACAAAAGAGATAGTAAAAGAATAAACATCTGACTTCCTACAGAAGAGATAGTAAAAGAATAAACATTTGACGTCCTACAAAAGAGATAGTAAGAGAATAAACATCTGACGTCCTACAGAAGAGATAGTAAGAGAATAAACAACTGATGTCCTACAAAAGAGATAGTAAGAGAATAAACATCTGACGTCCTACAGAAGAGATAGTAAAAGAATAAACATTTGACGTCCTACAAAAGAGATAGTAAGAGAATAAACATCTGACGTCCTACAGAAGAGATAGTAAGAGAATAAACAACTGACGTCCTACAGAAGAGATAGTAAGAGAATAAACATCTGACGTCCTACAAAAGAGAGTAAGAGAATAAACATCTGGCGTCTTACAGAAGATATAGTAAGAGAATAACCATCTGATGTCCTATAGAAGAGATAGTAAGAGAATAAACATCTGACGTCCTACAGAAGAGATAGTAAAAGAATAAACAACTGACATCCTACAAAAGAGAGCAAAAGAATAAACATTGGACGTCCTACAGAAGAGATAGTAAGAGAATAAACATCTGACATCCTACAGAAGAGATAGTAAGAGAATAAACATCTGACGTCCTACAGAAGAGATAGTAAGAGAATAAACATCTGACATCCTAAAAAAGAGATAGTAAGAGAATAAACATCTGATGTCCCACAGAAGAGATAGTAAGAGAATAAACATCTGACGTCCTACAGAATAGATAGTAAGAGAATAAACAACTGACATCCTACAAAAGAGATAGTAAGAGAATAAACATCTTACGTCCTACAGAAGAGATAGTAAAAGAATAAACATTTGACGTCCTACAAAAGAGATAGTAAGAGAATGAACATCTGGCGTCCTACAGAAGAGATAGTAAGAGAATAAACATCTGACGTCCTACAAAAGAGATAGTAAGAGAATAAACATTTGACGTCCTAAGAAGAGATAGTAAGAGAATAAACATCTGACATCCTACAGAAGAGATAGTAAGAGAATAAACATCTGACGTCCTACAGAAGAGATAGTAAGAGAATAAACATCTGACATCCTACAGAAGAGATAGTAAGAGAATAAACATCTTGCGTCCTACAGAAGAGATAGTAAGAGAATAAACATCTGACGTCCTACAAAAGAGATAGGAAGAGAATAAACATCTGACATCCTACAAAAGAGATAGTAAGAGAATAAACATCTTGCGTCCTACAGAAGAGATAGTAAGAGAATAAACATCTGACGTCCTACAAAAGAGATAGTAAGAGAATAAACATCTGACGTCCTACAGAAGAGATAGTAAGAGAATAAACATCTGACATCCTTCAGAAGAGATAGTAAGAGAATAAACATCTGACGTCCTACAGAAGAGATAGTAAGAGAATAAACATCTGACATCCTTCAGAAGAGATAGTAAGAGAATAAACAACTGACATCCTACAAAAGAGAGTAAAAGAATAAACATCTGATGTCCTACAGAAGAGATAGTAAGAGAATAAACATCTGACATCCTACAGAAGAGATAGTAAGAGAATAAACATCTGACGTCCTACAGAAGAGATAGTAAGAGAATAAACATCTGACATCCTACAAAAGAGATAGTAAGAGAATAAACATCTGATGTCCCACAGAAGAGATAGTAAGAGAATAAACATCTGACGTCCTACAGAATAGATAGTAAGAGAATAAACAACTGACATCCTACAAAAGAGATAGTAAGAGAATAAACATCTGACGTCCTACAGAAGAGATAGTAAAAGAATAAACATTTGACGTCCTACAAAAGAGATAGTAAGACAATAAACATCTGACGTCCTACAGAAGAGATAGTAAGAGAATAAACATCTGACGTCCTATAGAAGAGATAGTAAGAGAATAAACATCTGACGTCCTACAGAAGAGATAGTAAGAGAATAAACAACTGACATCCTACAAAAGAGAATAAAAGAATAAACATTTGACGTCCTACAGAAGAGATAGTAAGAGAATAAACATCTGACGTCCTACAGAAGAGATAGTAAGAGAATAAACATCTGACGTCCTACAGAAGAGATAGCAAGAGAATAAACATCTGACGTCCTACAAAAGAGATAGTAAGAGAATAAACATCTGATGTCCTACAGAAGAGATAGTAAGAGAATAAACATCTGACATCCTACAAAAGAGATAGTAAGAGAATAAACATCTGAGGTCCTACAGAAGAGATAGTAAGAGAATAAACATCTGACGTCCTACAGAAGAGATAGTAAGAGAATAAACAACTGACATCCTACAAAAGAGATAGTAAGAGAATAAACATCTGACTTCCTACAGAAGAGATAGTAAAAGAATAAAAATTTGACGTCCTACAAAAGAGATAGTAAGAGAATAAACATCTGACGTCCTACAGAAGAGATAGTAAGAGAATAAACAACTGACGTCCTACAAAAGAGATAGTAAGAGAATAAACATCTGACGTCCTACAGAAGAGATAGTAAAAGAATAAACATTTGACGTCCTACAAAAGAGATAGTAAGAGAATAAACATCTGACGTCCTACAGAAGAGATAGTAAGAGAATAAACAACTGACGTCCTACAGAAGAGATAGTAAGAGAATAAACATCTGACGTCCTACAAAGACAGTAAGAGAATAAACATCTGGCGTCTTACAGAAGAGATAATAAGAGAATAACCATCTGATGTCCTATAGAAGAGATAGTAAGAGAATAAACATCTGACGTCCTACAGAAGAGATAGTAAGAGAATAAACAACTGACATCCTACAAAAGAGAATAAAAGAATAAACATTTGACGTCCTACAGAAGAGATAGTAAGAGAATAAACATCTGACGTCCTACAGAAGAGATAGTAAGAGAATAAACAACTGACATCCTACAAAAGAGATAGTAAGAGAATAAACATCTGACTTCCTACAGAAGAGATAGTAAAAGAATAAACATTTGACGTCCTACAAAAGAGATAGTAAGAGAATAAACATCTGACGTCCTACAGAAGAGATAGTAAGAGAATAAACAACTGACGTCCTACAAAAGAGATAGTAAGAGAATAAACATCTGACGTCCTACAGAAGAGATAGTAAAAGAATAAACATTTGACGTCCTACAAAAGAGATAGTAAGAGAATAAATATCTGACGTCCTACAAAAGAGAGTAAGAGAATAAACATCTGGCGTCTTACAGAAGATATAGTAAGAGAATAACCATCTGATGTCCTATAGAAGAGATAGTAAGAGAATAAACATCTGACGTCCTACAGAAGAGATAGTAAAAGAATAAACAACTGACATCCTACAAAAGAGAGTAAAAGAATAAACATCTGGCGTCTTACAGAAGAGATAATAAGAGAATAACCATCTGATGTCCTATAGAAGAGATAGTAAGAGAATAAACATCTGACGTCCTACAGAAGAGATAGTAAGAGAATAAACAACTGACATCCTACAAAAGAGAATAAAAGAATAAACATTTGACGTCCTACAGAAGAGATAGTAAGAGAGTAAACATCTGACGTCCTACAGAAGAGATAGTAAGAGAATAAACAACTGACATCCTACAAAAGAGATAGTAAAAGAATAAACATCTGACTTCCTACAGAAGAGATAGTAAAAGAATAAACATTTGACGTCCTACAAAAGAGATAGTAAGAGAATAAACATCTGACGTCCTACAGAAGAGATAGTAAGAGAATAAACAACTGATGTCCTACAAAAGAGATAGTAAGAGAATAAACATCTGACGTCCTACAGAAGAGATAGTAAAAGAATAAACATTTGACGTCCTACAAAAGAGATAGTAAGAGAATAAACATCTGACGTCCTACAGAAGAGATAGTAAGAGAATAAACAACTGACGTCCTACAGAAGAGATAGTAAGAGAATAAACATCTGACGTCCTACAAAAGAGAGTAAGAGAATAAACATCTGGCGTCTTACAGAAGATATAGTAAGAGAATAACCATCTGATGTCCTATAGAAGAGATAGTAAGAGAATAAACATCTGACGTCCTACAGAAGAGATAGTAAAAGAATAAACAACTGACATCCTACAAAAGAGAGCAAAAGAATAAACATTGGACGTCCTACAGAAGAGATAGTAAGAGAATAAACATCTGACATCCTACAGAAGAGATAGTAAGAGAATAAACATCTGACGTCCTACAGAAGAGATAGTAAGAGAATAAACATCTGACATCCTAAAAAAGAGATAGTAAGAGAATAAACATCTGATGTCCCACAGAAGAGATAGTAAGAGAATAAACATCTGACGTCCTACAGAATAGATAGTAAGAGAATAAACAACTGACATCCTACAAAAGAGATAGTAAGAGAATAAACATCTTACGTCCTACAGAAGAGATAGTAAAAGAATAAACATTTGACGTCCTACAAAAGAGATAGTAAGAGAATGAACATCTGGCGTCCTACAGAAGAGATAGTAAGAGAATAAACATCTGACGTCCTACAAAAGAGATAGTAAGAGAATAAATATTTGACGTCCTAAGAAGAGATAGTAAGAGAATAAACATCTGACATCCTACAGAAGAGATAGTAAGAGAATAAACATCTGACGTCCTACAGAAGAGATAGTAAGAGAATAAACATCTGACATCCTACAGAAGAGATAGTAAGAGAATAAACATCTTGCGTCCTACAGAAGAGATAGTAAGAGAATAAACATCTGACGTCCTACAAAAGAGATAGGAAGAGAATAAACATCTGACATCCTACAAAAGAGATAGTAAGAGAATAAACATCTTGCGTCCTACAGAAGAGATAGTAAGAGAATAAACATCTGACGTCCTACAAAAGAGATAGTAAGAGAATAAACATCTGACGTCCTACAGAAGAGATAGTAAGAGAATAAACATCTGACATCCTTCAGAAGAGATAGTAAGAGAATAAACATCTGACGTCCTACAGAAGAGATAGTAAGAGAATAAACATCTGACATCCTTCAGAAGAGATAGTAAGAGAATAAACAACTGACATCCTACAAAAGAGAGTAAAAGAATAAACATCTGATGTCCTACAGAAGAGATAGTAAGAGAATAAACATCTGACATCCTACAGAAGAGATAGTAAGAGAATAAACATCTGACGTCCTACAGAAGAGATAGTAAGAGAATAAACATCTGACATCCTACAAAAGAGATAGTAAGAGAATAAACATCTGATGTCCCACAGAAGAGATAGTAAGAGAATAAACATCTGACGTCCTACAGAATAGATAGTAAGAGAATAAACAACTGACATCCTACAAAAGAGATAGTAAGAGAATAAAAATCTGACGTCCTACAGAAGAGATAGTAAAAGAATAAACATTTGACGTCCTACAAAAGAGATAGTAAGACAATAAACATCTGACGTCCTACAGAAGAGATAGTAAGAGAATAAACATCTGACGTCCTATAGAAGAGATAGTAAGAGAATAAACATCTGACGTCCTACAGAAGAGATAGTAAGAGAATAAACAACTGACATCCTACAAAAGAGAATAAAAGAATAAACATTTGACGTCCTACAGAAGAGATAGTAAGAGAATAAACATCTGACGTCCTACAGAAGAGATAGTAAGAGAATAAACATCTGACGTCCTACAGAAGAGATAGCAAGAGAATAAACATCTGACGTCCTACAAAAGAGATAGTAAGAGAATAAACATCTGACGTCCTACAGAAGAGATAGTAAAAGAATAAACATTTGACGTCCTACAAAAGAGATAGTAAGAGAATAAATATCTGACGTCCTACAAAAGAGAGTAAGAGAATAAACATCTGGCGTCTTACAGAAGATATAGTAAGAGAATAACCATCTGATGTCCTATAGAAGAGATAGTAAGAGAATAAACATCTGACGTCCTACAGAAGAGATAGTAAAAGAATAAACAACTGACATCCTACAAAAGAGAGTAAAAGAATAAACATCTGGCGTCTTACAGAAGAGATAATAAGAGAATAACCATCTGATGTCCTATAGAAGAGATAGTAAGAGAATAAACATCTGACGTCCTACAGAAGAGATAGTAAGAGAATAAACAACTGACATCCTACAAAAGAGAATAAAAGAATAAACATTTGACGTCCTACAGAAGAGATAGTAAGAGAGTAAACATCTGACGTCCTACAGAAGAGATAGTAAGAGAATAAACAACTGACATCCTACAAAAGAGATAGTAAAAGAATAAACATCTGACTTCCTACAGAAGAGATAGTAAAAGAATAAACATTTGACGTCCTACAAAAGAGATAGTAAGAGAATAAACATCTGACGTCCTACAGAAGAGATAGTAAGAGAATAAACAACTGATGTCCTACAAAAGAGATAGTAAGAGAATAAACATCTGACGTCCTACAGAAGAGATAGTAAAAGAATAAACATTTGACGTCCTACAAAAGAGATAGTAAGAGAATAAACATCTGACGTCCTACAGAAGAGATAGTAAGAGAATAAACAACTGACGTCCTACAGAAGAGATAGTAAGAGAATAAACATCTGACGTCCTACAAAAGAGAGTAAGAGAATAAACATCTGGCGTCTTACAGAAGATATAGTAAGAGAATAACCATCTGATGTCCTATAGAAGAGATAGTAAGAGAATAAACATCTGACGTCCTACAGAAGAGATAGTAAAAGAATAAACAACTGACATCCTACAAAAGAGAGCAAAAGAATAAACATTGGACGTCCTACAGAAGAGATAGTAAGAGAATAAACATCTGACATCCTACAGAAGAGATAGTAAGAGAATAAACATCTGACGTCCTACAGAAGAGATAGTAAGAGAATAAACATCTGACATCCTAAAAAAGAGATAGTAAGAGAATAAACATCTGATGTCCCACAGAAGAGATAGTAAGAGAATAAACATCTGACGTCCTACAGAATAGATAGTAAGAGAATAAACAACTGACATCCTACAAAAGAGATAGTAAGAGAATAAACATCTTACGTCCTACAGAAGAGATAGTAAAAGAATAAACATTTGACGTCCTACAAAAGAGATAGTAAGAGAATGAACATCTGGCGTCCTACAGAAGAGATAGTAAGAGAATAAACATCTGACGTCCTACAAAAGAGATAGTAAGAGAATAAATATTTGACGTCCTAAGAAGAGATAGTAAGAGAATAAACATCTGACATCCTACAGAAGAGATAGTAAGAGAATAAACATCTGACGTCCTACAGAAGAGATAGTAAGAGAATAAACATCTGACATCCTACAGAAGAGATAGTAAGAGAATAAACATCTTGCGTCCTACAGAAGAGATAGTAAGAGAATAAACATCTGACGTCCTACAAAAGAGATAGGAAGAGAATAAACATCTGACATCCTACAAAAGAGATAGTAAGAGAATAAACATCTTGCGTCCTACAGAAGAGATAGTAAGAGAATAAACATCTGACGTCCTACAAAAGAGATAGTAAGAGAATAAACATCTGACGTCCTACAGAAGAGATAGTAAGAGAATAAACATCTGACATCCTTCAGAAGAGATAGTAAGAGAATAAACATCTGACGTCCTACAGAAGAGATAGTAAGAGAATAAACATCTGACATCCTTCAGAAGAGATAGTAAGAGAATAAACAACTGACATCCTACAAAAGAGAGTAAAAGAATAAACATCTGATGTCCTACAGAAGAGATAGTAAGAGAATAAACATCTGACATCCTACAGAAGAGATAGTAAGAGAATAAACATCTGACGTCCTACAGAAGAGATAGTAAGAGAATAAACATCTGACATCCTACAAAAGAGATAGTAAGAGAATAAACATCTGATGTCCCACAGAAGAGATAGTAAGAGAATAAACATCTGACGTCCTACAGAATAGATAGTAAGAGAATAAACAACTGACATCCTACAAAAGAGATAGTAAGAGAATAAAAATCTGACGTCCTACAGAAGAGATAGTAAAAGAATAAACATTTGACGTCCTACAAAAGAGATAGTAAGACAATAAACATCTGACGTCCTACAGAAGAGATAGTAAGAGAATAAACATCTGACGTCCTATAGAAGAGATAGTAAGAGAATAAACATCTGACGTCCTACAGAAGAGATAGTAAGAGAATAAACAACTGACATCCTACAAAAGAGAATAAAAGAATAAACATTTGACGTCCTACAGAAGAGATAGTAAGAGAATAAACATCTGACGTCCTACAGAAGAGATAGTAAGAGAATAAACATCTGACGTCCTACAGAAGAGATAGCAAGAGAATAAACATCTGACGTCCTACAAAAGAGATAGTAAGAGAATAAACATCTGATGTCCTACAGAAGAGATAGTAAGAGAATAAACATCTGACATCCTACAAAAGAGATAGTAAGAGAATAAACATCTGAGGTCCTACAGAAGAGATAGTAAGAGAATAAACATCTGACGTCCTACAGAAGAGATAGTAAGAGAATAAACAACTGACATCCTACAAAAGAGATAGTAAGAGAATAAACATCTGACTTCCTACAGAAGAGATAGTAAAAGAATAAAAATTTGACGTCCTACAAAAGAGATAGTAAGAGAATAAACATCTGACGTCCTACAGAAGAGATAGTAAGAGAATAAACAACTGACGTCCTACAAAAGAGATAGTAAGAGAATAAACATCTGACGTCCTACAGAAGAGATAGTAAAAGAATAAACATTTGACGTCCTACAAAAGAGATAGTAAGAGAATAAACATCTGACGTCCTACAGAAGAGATAGTAAGAGAATAAACAACTGACGTCCTACAGAAGAGATAGTAAGAGAATAAACATCTGACGTCCTACAAAGACAGTAAGAGAATAAACATCTGGCGTCTTACAGAAGAGATAATAAGAGAATAACCATCTGATGTCCTATAGAAGAGATAGTAAGAGAATAAACATCTGACGTCCTACAGAAGAGATAGTAAGAGAATAAACAACTGACATCCTACAAAAGAGAATAAAAGAATAAACATTTGACGTCCTACAGAAGAGATAGTAAGAGAATAAACATCTGACGTCCTACAGAAGAGATAGTAAGAGAATAAACAACTGACATCCTACAAAAGAGATAGTAAGAGAATAAACATCTGACTTCCTACAGAAGAGATAGTAAAAGAATAAACATTTGACGTCCTACAAAAGAGATAGTAAGAGAATAAACATCTGACGTCCTACAGAAGAGATAGTAAGAGAATAAACAACTGACGTCCTACAAAAGAGATAGTAAGAGAATAAACATCTGACGTCCTACAGAAGAGATAGTAAAAGAATAAACATTTGACGTCCTACAAAAGAGATAGTAAGAGAATAAATATCTGACGTCCTACAAAAGAGAGTAAGAGAATAAACATCTGGCGTCTTACAGAAGATATAGTAAGAGAATAACCATCTGATGTCCTATAGAAGAGATAGTAAGAGAATAAACATCTGACGTCCTACAGAAGAGATAGTAAAAGAATAAACAACTGACATCCTACAAAAGAGAGTAAAAGAATAAACATTGGACGTCCTACAGAAGAGATAGTAAGAGAATAAACATCTGACATCCTACAGAAGAGATAGTAAGAGAATAAACATCTGACGTCCTACAGAAGAGATAGTAAGAGAATAAACATTTGACATCCTACAAAAGAGATAGTAAGAGAATAAACATCTGATGTCCCACAGAAGAGATAGTAAGAGAATAAACATCTGACGTCCTACAGAATAGATAGTAAGAGAATAAACAACTGACATCCTACAAAAGAGATAGTAAGAGAATAAACATCTGACGTCCTACAGAAGAGATAGTAAAAGAATAAACATTTGACGTCCTACAAAAGAGATAGTAAGACAATGAACATCTGACGTCCTACAGAAGAGATAGTAAGAGAATAAACATCTGACGTCCTATAGAAGAGATAGTAAGAGAATAAACATCTGACGTCCTAGAGAAGAGATAGTAAGAGAATAAACAACTGACATCCTACAAAAGAGAATAAAAGAATAAACATTTGACGTCCTAAAGAAGAGATAGTAAGAGAATAAACATCTGATGTCCTACAGAAGAGATAGTAAGAGAATAAACATCTGACGTCCTACAGAAGAGATAGTAAAAGAATAAAAATTTGACGTCCTACAAAAGAGATAGTAAGAGAATAAACATCTGACGTCCTACAGAAGAGATAGTAAGAGAATAAACAACTGACGTCCTACAAAAGAGATAGTAAGAAAATAAACATCTGACGTCCTACAGAAGAGATAGTAAAAGAATAAACATTTGACGTCCTACAAAAGAGATAGTAAGAGAATAAACATCTGACGTCCTACAGAAGAGATAGTAAGAGAATAAACAACTGACGTCCTACAGAAGAGATAGTAAGAGAATAAACATCTGACGTCCTACAAAAGAGAGTAAGAGAATAAACATCTGGCGTCTTACAGAAGAGATAATAAGAGAATAACCATCTGATGTCCTATAGAAGAGATAGTAAGAGAATAAACATCTGACGTCCTACAGAAGAGATAGTAAGAGAATAAACAACTGACATCCTACAAAAGAGAATAAAAGAATAAACATTTGACGTCCTACAGAAGAGATAGTAAGAGAATAAACATCTGACGTCCTACAGAAGAGATAGTAAGAGAATAAACAACTGACATCCTACAAAAGAGATAGTAAGAGAATAAACATCTGACTTCCTACAGAAGAGATAGTAAAAGAATAAACATTTGACGTCCTACAAAAGAGATAGTAAGAGAATAAACATCTGACGTCCTACAGAAGAGATAGTAAGAGAATAAACAACTTACGTCCTACAAAAGAGATAGTAAGAGAATAAACATCTGACGTCCTACAGAAGAGATAGTAAAAGAATAAACATTTGACGTCCTACAAAAGAGATAGTAAGAGAATAAACATCTGACGTCCTACAGAAGAGATAGTAAGAGAATAAACAACTGACGTCCTACAGAAGAGATAGTAAGAGAATAAACATCTGACGTCCTACAAAAGAGAGTAAGAGAATAAACATCTGGCGTCTTACAGAAGATATAGTAAGAGAATAACCATCTGATGTCCTATAGAAGAGATAGTAAGAGAATAAACATCTGACGTCCTACAGAAGAGATAGTAAAAGAATAAACAACTGACATCCTACAAAAGAGAATAAAAGAATAAACATTTGACTTCCTACAGAAGAGATAGCAAGAGAATAAACATCTGACGTCCTACAGAAGAGATAGTAAGAGAATAAACATCTGACGTCCTACAGAAGAGATAGTAAGAGAATAAACAACTGACATCCTACAAAAGAGATAGTAAGAGAATAAACATCTGACGTCCTACAGAAGAGATAGTAAAAGAATAAACATTTAACGTCCTACAAAAGAGATAGTAAGAGAATAAACATCTGACGTCCTACAGAAGAGATAGTAAGAGAATAAACAACTGATATCCTACAGAAGAGATAGTAAGAGAATAAACAACTGATGTCCTACAGAAGAGATAGTAAGAATAAACATCTGACGTCCTATAAAAGAGAGTAAGAGAATAAACATCTGGCGTCTTACAGAAGAGATAGTAAGAGAATAAACATCTGATGTCCTATAGAAGAGATAGTAAGAGAATAAACATCTGACGCCCTACAGAAGAGATAGTAAGAGAATAAACATCTGACGTCCTACAGAAGAGATAGTAAGAGAATAAACATCTGACATCCTTCAGAAGAGATAGTAAGAGAATGAACATCTGGCGTCCTACAGAAGAGATAGTAAGAGAATAAATATCTGACGTCCTACAAAAGAGATAGTAAGAGAATAAACATTTGACGTCCTACAGAAGAGATAGTAAGAGAATAAACATCTGACATCCTACAGAAGAGATAGTAAGAGAATAAACATCTGACGTTCTACAGAAGAGATAGTAAGAGAATAAACATCTGACATCCTACAGAAGAGATAGTAAGAGAATAAACATCTTGCGTCCTACAGAAGAGATAGTAAGAGAATAAACATCTGACGTCCTACAAAAGAGATAGTAAGAGAATAAACATCTGACATCCTACAAAAGAGATAGTAAGACAATAAACATCTGACATCCTTCAGAAGAGATAGTAAGAGAATAAACATCTGACGTCCTACAGAAGAGATAGTAAGAGAATAAACATCTGACATCCTTCAGAAGAGATAGTAAGAGAATAAACAACTGACATCCTACAAAAGAGAGTAAAAGAATAAACATTTGACGTCCTACAGAAGAGATAGTAAGAGAATAAACATCTGACGTCCTACAGAAGAGATAGTAAGAGAATAAACATCTAACGTCCTATAGAAGAGATAGTAAGAGAATAAACATCTGACGTCCTACAGAAGAGATAGTAAGAGAATAAACAACTGACATCCTACAAAAGAGAATAAAAGAATAAACATTTGACGTCCTACAGAAGAGATACTAAGAGAATAAACATCTGACGTCCTACAGAAGAGATAGTAAGAGAATAAACATCTGACGTCCTACAGAAGAGATAGTAAGAGAATAAACATCTGACGTCCTACAAAAGAGATAGTAAGAGAATAAACATCTGATGTCCTACAGAAGAGATAGTAAGAGAATAAACATCTGACATCCTACAAAAGAGATAGTAAGAGAATAAACAACTGACATCCTACAAAAGAGATAGTAAGAGAATAAACATCTGACTTCCTACAGAAGAGATAGTAAAAGAATAAAAATTTGACGTCCTACAAAAGAGATAGTAAGAGAATAAACATCTGACGTCCTACAGAAGAGATAGTAAGAGAATAAACAACTGACGTCCTACAAAAGAGATAGCAAGAGAATAAACATCTGACGTCCTACAGAAGAGATAGTAAAAGAATAAACATTTGACGTCCTACAAAAGAGATAGTAAGAGAATAAACATCTGACGTCCTACAGAAGAGATAGTAAGAGAATAAACAACTGACGTCCTACAGAAGAGATAGTAAGAGAATAAACATCTGACGTCCTACAAAAGAGAGTAAGAGAATAAACATCTGGCGTCTTACAGAAGAGATAATAAGAGAATAACCATCTGATGTCCTATAGAAGAGATAGTAAGAGAATAAACATCTGACGTCCTACAGAAGAGATAGTAAGAGAATAAACAACTGACATCCTACAAAAGAGATAGTAAGAGAATAAACATCTGACGTCCTACAGAAGAGATAGTAAGAGAATAAACAACTTACGTCCTACAAAAGAGATAGTAAGAGAATAAACATCTGACGTCCTACAGAAGAGATAGTAAAAGAATAAACATTTGACGTCCTACAAAAGAGATAGTAAGAGAATAAACATCTGACGTCCTACAGAAGAGATAGTAAGAGAATAAACAACTGACGTCCTACAGAAGAGATAGTAAGAGAATAAACATCTGACGTCCTACAAAAGAGAGTAAGAGAATAAACATCTGGCGTCTTACAGAAGATATAGTAAGAGAATAACCATCTGATGTCCTATAGAAGAGATAGTAAGAGAATAAACATCTGACGTCCTACAGAAGAGATAGTAAAAGAATAAACAACTGACATCCTACAAAAGAGAATAAAAGAATAAACATTTGACTTCCTACAGAAGAGATAGCAAGAGAATAAACATCTGACGTCCTACAGAAGAGATAGTAAGAGAATAAACATCTGACGTCCTACAGAAGAGATAGTAAGAGAATAAACAACTGACATCCTACAAAAGAGATAGTAAGAGAATAAACATCTGACGTCCTACAGAAGAGATAGTAAAAGAATAAACATTTAACGTCCTACAAAAGAGATAGTAAGAGAATAAACATCTGACGTCCTACAGAAGAGATAGTAAGAGAATTAACAACTGATATCCTACAGAAGAGATAGTAAGAGAATAAACAACTGATGTCCTACTGAAGAGATAGTAAGAATAAACATCTGACGTCCTACAAAAGAGAGTAAGAGAATAAACATCTGGCGTCTTACAGAAGAGATAGTAAGAGAATAAACATCTGATGTCCTATAGAAGAGATAGTAAGAGAATAAACATCTGACGCCCTACAGAAGAGATAGTAAGAGAATAAACATCTGACGTCCTACAGAAGAGATAGTAAGAGAATAAACATCTGACATCCTTCAGAAGAGATAGTAAGAGAATGAACATCTGGCGTCCTACAGAAGAGATAGTAAGAGAATAAATATCTGACGTCCTACAAAAGAGATAGTAAGAGAATAAACATCTGACTTCCTACAGAAGAGATAGTAAAAGAATAAAAATTTGACGTCCTGCAAAAGAGATAGTAAGAGAATAAACATCTGACGTCCTACAGAAGAGATAGTAAGAGAATAAACAACTGACGTCCTACAAAAGAGATAGCAAGAGAATAAACATCTGACGTCCTACAGAAGAGATAGTAAAAGAATAAACATTTGACGTCCTACAAAAGAGATAGTAAGAGAATAAACATCTGACGTCCTACAGAAGAGATAGTAAGAGAATAAACAACTGACGTCCTACAGAAGAGATAGTAAGAGAATAAACATCTGACGTCCTACAAAAGAGAGTAAGAGAATAAACATCTGGCGTCTTACAGAAGAGATAATAAGAGAATAACCATCTGATGTCCTATAGAAGAGATAGTAAGAGAATAAACATCTGACGTCCTACAGAAGAGATAGTAAGAGAATAAACAACTGACATCCTACAAAAGAGATAGTAAGAGAATAAACATCTGACGTCCTACAGAAGAGATAGTAAGAGAATAAACAACTTACGTCCTACAAAAGAGATAGTAAGAGAATAAACATCTGACGTCCTACAGAAGAGATAGTAAAAGAATAAACATTTGACGTCCTACAAAAGAGATAGTAAGAGAATAAACATCTGACGTCCTACAGAAGAGATAGTAAGAGAATAAACAACTGACGTCCTACAGAAGAGATAGTAAGAGAATAAACATCTGACGTCCTACAAAAGAGAGTAAGAGAATAAACATCTGGCGTCTTACAGAAGATATAGTAAGAGAATAACCATCTGATGTCCTATAGAAGAGATAGTAAGAGAATAAACATCTGACGTCCTACAGAAGAGATAGTAAAAGAATAAACAACTGACATCCTACAAAAGAGAATAAAAGAATAAACATTTGACTTCCTACAGAAGAGATAGCAAGAGAATAAACATCTGACGTCCTACAGAAGAGATAGTAAGAGAATAAACATCTGACGTCCTACAGAAGAGATAGTAAGAGAATAAACAACTGACATCCTACAAAAGAGATAGTAAGAGAATAAACATCTGACGTCCTACAGAAGAGATAGTAAAAGAATAAACATTTAACGTCCTACAAAAGAGATAGTAAGAGAATAAACATCTGACGTCCTACAGAAGAGATAGTAAGAGAATTAACAACTGATATCCTACAGAAGAGATAGTAAGAGAATAAACAACTGATGTCCTACTGAAGAGATAGTAAGAATAAACATCTGACGTCCTACAAAAGAGAGTAAGAGAATAAACATCTGGCGTCTTACAGAAGAGATAGTAAGAGAATAAACATCTGATGTCCTATAGAAGAGATAGTAAGAGAATAAACATCTGACGCCCTACAGAAGAGATAGTAAGAGAATAAACATCTGACGTCCTACAGAAGAGATAGTAAGAGAATAAACATCTGACATCCTTCAGAAGAGATAGTAAGAGAATGAACATCTGGCGTCCTACAGAAGAGATAGTAAGAGAATAAATATCTGACGTCCTACAAAAGAGATAGTAAGAGAATAAACATTTGACGTCCTACAGAAGAGATAGTAAGAGAATAAACATCTGACATCCTACAGAAGAGATAGTAAGAGAATAAACATCTGACGTTCTACAGAAGAGATAGTAAGAGAATAAACATCTGACATCCTACAGAAGAGATAGTAAGAGAATAAACATCTTGCGTCCTACAGAAGAGATAGTAAGAGAATAAACATCTGACGTCCTACAAAAGAGATAGTAAGAGAATAAACATCTGACATCCTACAAAAGAGATAGTAAGACAATAAACATCTGACATCCTTCAGAAGAGATAGTAAGAGAATAAACATCTGACGTCCTACAGAAGAGATAGTAAGAGAATAAACATCTGACATCCTTCAGAAGAGATAGTAAGAGAATAAACAACTGACATCCTACAAAAGAGAGTAAAAGAATAAACATTTGACGTCCTACAGAAGAGATAGTAAGAGAATAAACATCTGACGTCCTACAGAAGAGATAGTAAGAGAATAAACATCTAACGTCCTATAGAAGAGATAGTAAGAGAATAAACATCTGACGTCCTACAGAAGAGATAGTAAGAGAATAAACAACTGACATCCTACAAAAGAGAATAAAAGAATAAACATTTGACGTCCTACAGAAGAGATACTAAGAGAATAAACATCTGACGTCCTACAGAAGAGATAGTAAGAGAATAAACATCTGACGTCCTACAGAAGAGATAGTAAGAGAATAAACATCTGACGTCCTACAAAAGAGATAGTAAGAGAATAAACATCTGATGTCCTACAGAAGAGATAGTAAGAGAATAAACATCTGAGGTCCTACAGAAGAGATAGTAAGAGAATAAACATCTGACGTCCTACAGAAGAGATAGTAAGAGAATAAACATCTGAGGTCCTACAGAAGAGATAGTAAGAGAATAAACATCTGACGTCCTACAGAAGAGATAGTAAGAGAATAAACAACTGACATCCTACAAAAGAGATAGTAAGAGAATAAACATCTGACTTCCTACAGAAGAGATAGTAAAAGAATAAAAATTTGACGTCCTACAAAAGAGATAGTAAGAGAATAAACATCTGACGTCCTACAGAAGAGATAGTAAGAGAATAAACAACTGACGTCCTACAAAAGAGATAGTAAGAGAATAAACATCTGACGTCCTACAGAAGAGATAGTAAAAGAATAAACATTTGACGTCCTACAAAAGAGATAGTAAGAGAATAAACATCTGACGTCCTACAGAAGAGATAGTAAGAGAATAAACAACTGACGTCCTACAGAAGAGATAGTAAGAGAATAAACATCTGACGTCCTACAAAGACAGTAAGAGAATAAACATCTGGCGTCTTACAGAAGAGATAATAAGAGAATAACCATCTGATGTCCTATAGAAGAGATAGTAAGAGAATAAACATCTGACGTCCTACAGAAGAGATAGTAAGAGAATAAACAACTGACATCCTACAAAAGAGAATAAAAGAATAAACATTTGACGTCCTACAGAAGAGATAGTAAGAGAATAAACATCTGACGTCCTACAGAAGAGATAGTAAGAGAATAAACAACTGACATCCTACAAAAGAGATAGTAAGAGAATAAACATCTGACTTCCTACAGAAGAGATAGTAAAAGAATAAACATTTGACGTCCTACAAAAGAGATAGTAAGAGAATAAACATCTGACGTCCTACAGAAGAGATAGTAAGAGAATAAACAACTGACGTCCTACAAAAGAGATAGTAAGAGAATAAACATCTGACGTCCTACAGAAGAGATAGTAAAAGAATAAACATTTGACGTCCTACAAAAGAGATAGTAAGAGAATAAATATCTGACGTCCTACAAAAGAGAGTAAGAGAATAAACATCTGGCGTCTTACAGAAGATATAGTAAGAGAATAACCATCTGATGTCCTATAGAAGAGATAGTAAGAGAATAAACATCTGACGTCCTACAGAAGAGATAGTAAAAGAATAAACAACTGACATCCTACAAAAGAGAGTAAAAGAATAAACATTGGACGTCCTACAGAAGAGATAGTAAGAGAATAAACATCTGACATCCTACAGAAGAGATAGTAAGAGAATAAACATCTGACGTCCTACAGAAGAGATAGTAAGAGAATAAACATTTGACATCCTACAAAAGAGATAGTAAGAGAATAAACATCTGATGTCCCACAGAAGAGATAGTAAGAGAATAAACATCTGACGTCCTACAGAATAGATAGTAAGAGAATAAACAACTGACATCCTACAAAAGAGATAGTAAGAGAATAAACATCTGACGTCCTACAGAAGAGATAGTAAAAGAATAAACATTTGACGTCCTACAAAAGAGATAGTAAGACAATGAACATCTGACGTCCTACAGAAGAGATAGTAAGAGAATAAACATCTGACGTCCTATAGAAGAGATAGTAAGAGAATAAACATCTGACGTCCTAGAGAAGAGATAGTAAGAGAATAAACAACTGACATCCTACAAAAGAGAATAAAAGAATAAACATTTGACGTCCTAAAGAAGAGATAGTAAGAGAATAAACATCTGATGTCCTACAGAAGAGATAGTAAGAGAATAAACATCTGACGTCCTACAGAAGAGATAGTAAAAGAATAAAAATTTGACGTCCTACAAAAGAGATAGTAAGAGAATAAACATCTGACGTCCTACAGAAGAGATAGTAAGAGAATAAACAACTGACGTCCTACAAAAGAGATAGTAAGAAAATAAACATCTGACGTCCTACAGAAGAGATAGTAAAAGAATAAACATTTGACGTCCTACAAAAGAGATAGTAAGAGAATAAACATCTGACGTCCTACAGAAGAGATAGTAAGAGAATAAACAACTGACGTCCTACAGAAGAGATAGTAAGAGAATAAACATCTGACGTCCTACAAAAGAGAGTAAGAGAATAAACATCTGGCGTCTTACAGAAGAGATAATAAGAGAATAACCATCTGATGTCCTATAGAAGAGATAGTAAGAGAATAAACATCTGACGTCCTACAGAAGAGATAGTAAGAGAATAAACAACTGACATCCTACAAAAGAGAATAAAAGAATAAACATTTGACGTCCTACAGAAGAGATAGTAAGAGAATAAACATCTGACGTCCTACAGAAGAGATAGTAAGAGAATAAACAACTGACATCCTACAAAAGAGATAGTAAGAGAATAAACATCTGACTTCCTACAGAAGAGATAGTAAAAGAATAAACATTTGACGTCCTACAAAAGAGATAGTAAGAGAATAAACATCTGACGTCCTACAGAAGAGATAGTAAGAGAATAAACAACTTACGTCCTACAAAAGAGATAGTAAGAGAATAAACATCTGACGTCCTACAGAAGAGATAGTAAAAGAATAAACATTTGACGTCCTACAAAAGAGATAGTAAGAGAATAAACATCTGACGTCCTACAGAAGAGATAGTAAGAGAATAAACAACTGACGTCCTACAGAAGAGATAGTAAGAGAATAAACATCTGACGTCCTACAAAAGAGAGTAAGAGAATAAACATCTGGCGTCTTACAGAAGATATAGTAAGAGAATAACCATCTGATGTCCTATAGAAGAGATAGTAAGAGAATAAACATCTGACGTCCTACAGAAGAGATAGTAAAAGAATAAACAACTGACATCCTACAAAAGAGAATAAAAGAATAAACATTTGACTTCCTACAGAAGAGATAGCAAGAGAATAAACATCTGACGTCCTACAGAAGAGATAGTAAGAGAATAAACATCTGACGTCCTACAGAAGAGATAGTAAGAGAATAAACAACTGACATCCTACAAAAGAGATAGTAAGAGAATAAACATCTGACGTCCTACAGAAGAGATAGTAAAAGAATAAACATTTAACGTCCTACAAAAGAGATAGTAAGAGAATAAACATCTGACGTCCTACAGAAGAGATAGTAAGAGAATAAACAACTGATATCCTACAGAAGAGATAGTAAGAGAATAAACAACTGATGTCCTACAGAAGAGATAGTAAGAATAAACATCTGACGTCCTATAAAAGAGAGTAAGAGAATAAACATCTGGCGTCTTACAGAAGAGATAGTAAGAGAATAAACATCTGATGTCCTATAGAAGAGATAGTAAGAGAATAAACATCTGACGCCCTACAGAAGAGATAGTAAGAGAATAAACATCTGACGTCCTACAGAAGAGATAGTAAGAGAATAAACATCTGACATCCTTCAGAAGAGATAGTAAGAGAATGAACATCTGGCGTCCTACAGAAGAGATAGTAAGAGAATAAATATCTGACGTCCTACAAAAGAGATAGTAAGAGAATAAACATTTGACGTCCTACAGAAGAGATAGTAAGAGAATAAACATCTGACATCCTACAGAAGAGATAGTAAGAGAATAAACATCTGACGTTCTACAGAAGAGATAGTAAGAGAATAAACATCTGACATCCTACAGAAGAGATAGTAAGAGAATAAACATCTTGCGTCCTACAGAAGAGATAGTAAGAGAATAAACATCTGACGTCCTACAAAAGAGATAGTAAGAGAATAAACATCTGACATCCTACAAAAGAGATAGTAAGACAATAAACATCTGACATCCTTCAGAAGAGATAGTAAGAGAATAAACATCTGACGTCCTACAGAAGAGATAGTAAGAGAATAAACATCTGACATCCTTCAGAAGAGATAGTAAGAGAATAAACAACTGACATCCTACAAAAGAGAGTAAAAGAATAAACATTTGACGTCCTACAGAAGAGATAGTAAGAGAATAAACATCTGACGTCCTACAGAAGAGATAGTAAGAGAATAAACATCTAACGTCCTATAGAAGAGATAGTAAGAGAATAAACATCTGACGTCCTACAGAAGAGATAGTAAGAGAATAAACAACTGACATCCTACAAAAGAGAATAAAAGAATAAACATTTGACGTCCTACAGAAGAGATACTAAGAGAATAAACATCTGACGTCCTACAGAAGAGATAGTAAGAGAATAAACATCTGACGTCCTACAGAAGAGATAGTAAGAGAATAAACATCTGACGTCCTACAAAAGAGATAGTAAGAGAATAAACATCTGATGTCCTACAGAAGAGATAGTAAGAGAATAAACATCTGACATCCTACAAAAGAGATAGTAAGAGAATAAACAACTGACATCCTACAAAAGAGATAGTAAGAGAATAAACATCTGACTTCCTACAGAAGAGATAGTAAAAGAATAAAAATTTGACGTCCTACAAAAGAGATAGTAAGAGAATAAACATCTGACGTCCTACAGAAGAGATAGTAAGAGAATAAACAACTGACGTCCTACAAAAGAGATAGCAAGAGAATAAACATCTGACGTCCTACAGAAGAGATAGTAAAAGAATAAACATTTGACGTCCTACAAAAGAGATAGTAAGAGAATAAACATCTGACGTCCTACAGAAGAGATAGTAAGAGAATAAACAACTGACGTCCTACAGAAGAGATAGTAAGAGAATAAACATCTGACGTCCTACAAAAGAGAGTAAGAGAATAAACATCTGGCGTCTTACAGAAGAGATAATAAGAGAATAACCATCTGATGTCCTATAGAAGAGATAGTAAGAGAATAAACATCTGACGTCCTACAGAAGAGATAGTAAGAGAATAAACAACTGACATCCTACAAAAGAGATAGTAAGAGAATAAACATCTGACGTCCTACAGAAGAGATAGTAAGAGAATAAACAACTTACGTCCTACAAAAGAGATAGTAAGAGAATAAACATCTGACGTCCTACAGAAGAGATAGTAAAAGAATAAACATTTGACGTCCTACAAAAGAGATAGTAAGAGAATAAACATCTGACGTCCTACAGAAGAGATAGTAAGAGAATAAACAACTGACGTCCTACAGAAGAGATAGTAAGAGAATAAACATCTGACGTCCTACAAAAGAGAGTAAGAGAATAAACATCTGGCGTCTTACAGAAGATATAGTAAGAGAATAACCATCTGATGTCCTATAGAAGAGATAGTAAGAGAATAAACATCTGACGTCCTACAGAAGAGATAGTAAAAGAATAAACAACTGACATCCTACAAAAGAGAATAAAAGAATAAACATTTGACTTCCTACAGAAGAGATAGCAAGAGAATAAACATCTGACGTCCTACAGAAGAGATAGTAAGAGAATAAACATCTGACGTCCTACAGAAGAGATAGTAAGAGAATAAACAACTGACATCCTACAAAAGAGATAGTAAGAGAATAAACATCTGACGTCCTACAGAAGAGATAGTAAAAGAATAAACATTTAACGTCCTACAAAAGAGATAGTAAGAGAATAAACATCTGACGTCCTACAGAAGAGATAGTAAGAGAATTAACAACTGATATCCTACAGAAGAGATAGTAAGAGAATAAACAACTGATGTCCTACTGAAGAGATAGTAAGAATAAACATCTGACGTCCTACAAAAGAGAGTAAGAGAATAAACATCTGGCGTCTTACAGAAGAGATAGTAAGAGAATAAACATCTGATGTCCTATAGAAGAGATAGTAAGAGAATAAACATCTGACGCCCTACAGAAGAGATAGTAAGAGAATAAACATCTGACGTCCTACAGAAGAGATAGTAAGAGAATAAACATCTGACATCCTTCAGAAGAGATAGTAAGAGAATGAACATCTGGCGTCCTACAGAAGAGATAGTAAGAGAATAAATATCTGACGTCCTACAAAAGAGATAGTAAGAGAATAAACATCTGACTTCCTACAGAAGAGATAGTAAAAGAATAAAAATTTGACGTCCTACAAAAGAGATAGTAAGAGAATAAACATCTGACGTCCTACAGAAGAGATAGTAAGAGAATAAACAACTGACGTCCTACAAAAGAGATAGCAAGAGAATAAACATCTGACGTCCTACAGAAGAGATAGTAAAAGAATAAACATTTGACGTCCTACAAAAGAGATAGTAAGAGAATAAACATCTGACGTCCTACAGAAGAGATAGTAAGAGAATAAACAACTGACGTCCTACAGAAGAGATAGTAAGAGAATAAACATCTGACGTCCTACAAAAGAGAGTAAGAGAATAAACATCTGGCGTCTTACAGAAGAGATAATAAGAGAATAACCATCTGATGTCCTATAGAAGAGATAGTAAGAGAATAAACATCTGACGTCCTACAGAAGAGATAGTAAGAGAATAAACAACTGACATCCTACAAAAGAGATAGTAAGAGAATAAACATCTGACGTCCTACAGAAGAGATAGTAAGAGAATAAACAACTTACGTCCTACAAAAGAGATAGTAAGAGAATAAACATCTGACGTCCTACAGAAGAGATAGTAAAAGAATAAACATTTGACGTCCTACAAAAGAGATAGTAAGAGAATAAACATCTGACGTCCTACAGAAGAGATAGTAAGAGAATAAACAACTGACGTCCTACAGAAGAGATAGTAAGAGAATAAACATCTGACGTCCTACAAAAGAGAGTAAGAGAATAAACATCTGGCGTCTTACAGAAGATATAGTAAGAGAATAACCATCTGATGTCCTATAGAAGAGATAGTAAGAGAATAAACATCTGACGTCCTACAGAAGAGATAGTAAAAGAATAAACAACTGACATCCTACAAAAGAGAATAAAAGAATAAACATTTGACTTCCTACAGAAGAGATAGCAAGAGAATAAACATCTGACGTCCTACAGAAGAGATAGTAAGAGAATAAACATCTGACGTCCTACAGAAGAGATAGTAAGAGAATAAACAACTGACATCCTACAAAAGAGATAGTAAGAGAATAAACATCTGACGTCCTACAGAAGAGATAGTAAAAGAATAAACATTTAACGTCCTACAAAAGAGATAGTAAGAGAATAAACATCTGACGTCCTACAGAAGAGATAGTAAGAGAATTAACAACTGATATCCTACAGAAGAGATAGTAAAAGAATAAACAACTGATGTCCTACTGAAGAGATAGTAAGAATAAACATCTGACGTCCTACAAAAGAGAGTAAGAGAATAAACATCTGGCGTCTTACAGAAGAGATAGTAAGAGAATAAACATCTGATGTCCTATAGAAGAGATAGTAAGAGAATAAACATCTGACGCCCTACAGAAGAGATAGTAAGAGAATAAACATCTGACGTCCTACAGAAGAGATAGTAAGAGAATAAACATCTGACATCCTTCAGAAGAGATAGTAAGAGAATGAACATCTGGCGTCCTACAGAAGAGATAGTAAGAGAATAAATATCTGACGTCCTACAAAAGAGATAGTAAGAGAATAAACATTTGACGTCCTACAGAAGAGATAGTAAGAGAATAAACATCTGACATCCTACAGAAGAGATAGTAAGAGAATAAACATCTGACGTTCTACAGAAGAGATAGTAAGAGAATAAACATCTGACATCCTACAGAAGAGATAGTAAGAGAATAAACATCTTGCGTCCTACAGAAGAGATAGTAAGAGAATAAACATCTGACGTCCTACAAAAGAGATAGTAAGAGAATAAACATCTGACATCCTACAAAAGAGATAGTAAGACAATAAACATCTGACATCCTTCAGAAGAGATAGTAAGAGAATAAACATCTGACGTCCTACAGAAGAGATAGTAAGAGAATAAACATCTGACATCCTTCAGAAGAGATAGTAAGAGAATAAACAACTGACATCCTACAAAAGAGAGTAAAAGAATAAACATTTGACGTCCTACAGAAGAGATAGTAAGAGAATAAACATCTGACGTCCTACAGAAGAGATAGTAAGAGAATAAACATCTAACGTCCTATAGAAGAGATAGTAAGAGAATAAACATCTGACGTCCTACAGAAGAGATAGTAAGAGAATAAACAACTGACATCCTACAAAAGAGAATAAAAGAATAAACATTTGACGTCCTACAGAAGAGATACTAAGAGAATAAACATCTGACGTCCTACAGAAGAGATAGTAAGAGAATAAACATCTGACGTCCTACAGAAGAGATAGTAAGAGAATAAACATCTGACGTCCTACAAAAGAGATAGTAAGAGAATAAACATCTGATGTCCTACAGAAGAGATAGTAAGAGAATAAACATCTGACATCCTACAAAAGAGATAGTAAGAGAATAAACAACTGACATCCTACAAAAGAGATAGTAAGAGAATAAACATCTGACTTCCTACAGAAGAGATAGTAAAAGAATAAAAATTTGACGTCCTACAAAAGAGATAGTAAGAGAATAAACATCTGACGTCCTACAGAAGAGATAGTAAGAGAATAAACAACTGACGTCCTACAAAAGAGATAGTAAGAGAATAAACATCTGACGTCCTACAGAAGAGATAGTAAAAGAATAAACATTTGACGTCCTACAAAAGAGATAGTAAGAGAATAAACATCTGACGTCCTACAGAAGAGATAGTAAGAGAATAAACAACTGACGTCCTACAGAAGAGATAGTAAGAGAATAAACATCTGACGTCCTACAAAAGAGAGTAAGAGAATAAACATCTGGCGTCTTACAGAAGAGATAGTAAAAGAATAAACATTTGACGTCCTACAAAAGAGATAGTAAGAGAATAAACATCTGACGTCCTACAGAAGAGATAGTAAGAGAATAAACAACTGACGTCCTACAAAAGAGATAGTAAGAGAATAAACATTTGACGTCCTACAAAAGAGATAGTAAGAGAATAAACATCTGACGTCCTACAGAAGAGATAGTAAGAGAATAAACAACTGACGTCCTACAGAAGAGATAGTAAGAGAATAAACATCTGACGTCCTACAAAAGAGAGTAAGAGAATAAACATCTGGCGTCTTACAGAAGATATAGTAAGAGAATAACCATCTGATGTCCTATAGAAGAGATAGTAAGAGAATAAACATCTGACGTCCTACAGAAGAGATAGTAAGAGAATAAACAACTGACATCCTACAAAAGGGAATAAAAGAATAAACATTTGACGTCCTACAGAAGAGATAGTAAGAGAATAAACATCTGACGTCCTACAGAAGAGATAGTAAGAGAATAAACATCTGACGTCCTACAGAAGAGATAGTAAGAGAATAAAAACTGACATCCTACAAAAGAGATAGTAAGAGAATAAACATCTGACGTCCTACAGAAGAGATAGTAAAAGAATAAACATTTAACGTCCTACAAAAGAGATAGTAAGAGAATAAACATCTGACGTCCTACAGAAGAGATAGTAAGAGAATAAACAACTGACATCCTACAGAAGAGATAGTAAGAGAATAAACAACTGATGTCCTACAGAAGAGATAGTAAGAATAAACATCTGACGTCCTACAGAAGAGATAGTAAGAGAATAAACATCTGACATCCTACAGAAGAGATAGTAAGAGAATAAACATCTTGCGTCCTACAGAAGAGATAGTAAGAGAATAAACATCTGACGTCCTACAAAAGAGATAGGAAGAGAATAAACATCTGACATCCTACAAAAGAGATAGTAAGAGAATAAACATCTTGCGTCCTACAGAAGAGATAGTAAGAGAATAAACATCTGACGTCCTACAAAAGAGATAGTAAGAGAATAAACATCTGACGTCCTACAGAAGAGATAGTAAGAGAATAAACATCTGACATCCTTCAGAAGAGATAGTAAGAGAATAAACATCTGACGTCCTACAGAAGAGATAGTAAGAGAATAAACATCTGACATCCTTCAGAAGAGATAGTAAGAGAATAAACAACTGACATCCTACAAAAGAGAGTAAAAGAATAAACATCTGATGTCCTACAGAAGAGATAGTAAGAGAATAAACATCTGACATCCTACAGAAGAGATAGTAAGAGAATAAACATCTGACGTCCTACAGAAGAGATAGTAAGAGAATAAACATCTGACATCCTACAAAAGAGATAGTAAGAGAATAAACATCTGATGTCCCACAGAAGAGATAGTAAGAGAATAAACATCTGACGTCCTACAGAATAGATAGTAAGAGAATAAACAACTGACATCCTACAAAAGAGATAGTAAGAGAATAAACATCTGACGTCCTACAGAAGAGATAGTAAAAGAATAAACATTTGACGTCCTACAAAAGAGATAGTAAGACAATGAACATCTGACGTCCTACAGAAGAGATAGTAAGAGAATAAACATCTGACGTCCTATAGAAGAGATAGTAAGAGAATAAACATCTGACGTCCTACAGAAGAGATAGTAAGAGAATAAACATCTGACGTCCTACAAAAGAGATAGTAAGAGAATAAACATCTGATGTCCTACAGAAGAGATAGTAAGAGAATAAACATCTGACATCCTACAAAAGAGATAGTAAGAGAATAAAAGTCTGAGGTCCTACAGAAGAGATAGTAAGAGAATAAACATCTGACGTCCTACAGAAGAGATAGTAAGAGAATAAACAACTGACATCCTACAAAAGAGATAGTAAGAGAATAAACATCTGACTTCCTACAGAAGAGATAGTAAAAGAATAAAAATTTGACGTCCTACAAAAGAGATAGTAAGAGAATAAACATCTGACGTCCTACAGAAGAGATAGTAAGAGAATAAACAACTGACGTCCTACAAAAGAGATAGTAAGAGAATAAACATCTGACGTCCTACAGAAGAGATAGTAAAAGAATAAACATTTGACGTCCTACAAAAGAGATAGTAAGAGAATAAACATCTGACGTCCTACAGAAGAGATAGTAAGAGAATAAACAACTGACGTCCTACAGAAGAGATAGTAAGAGAATAAACATCTGACGTCCTACAAAGACAGTAAGAGAATAAACATCTGGCGTCTTACAGAAGAGATAATAAGAGAATAACCATCTGATGTCCTATAGAAGAGATAGTAAGAGAATAAACATCTGACGTCCTACAGAAGAGATAGTAAGAGAATAAACAACTGACATCCTACAAAAGAGAATAAAAGAATAAACATTTGACGTCCTACAGAAGAGATAGTAAGAGAATAAACATCTGACGTCCTACAGAAGAGATAGTAAGAGAATAAACAACTGACATCCTACAAAAGAGATAGTAAGAGAATAAACATCTGACTTCCTACAGAAGAGATAGTAAAAGAATAAACATTTGACGTCCTACAAAAGAGATAGTAAGAGAATAAACATCTGACGTCCTACAGAAGAGATAGTAAGAGAATAAACAACTGACGTCCTACAAAAGAGATAGTAAGAGAATAAACATCTGACGTCCTACAGAAGAGATAGTAAAAGAATAAACATTTGACGTCCTACAAAAGAGATAGTAAGAGAATAAACATCTGACGTCCTACAAAAGAGAGTAAGAGAATAAACATCTGGCGTCTTACAGAAGATATAGTAAGAGAATAACCATATGATGTCCTATAGAAGAGAAAGTAAGAGAATAAACATCTGACGTCCTACAAAAGAGATAGTAAAAGAATAAACAACTGACATCCTACAAAAGAGAGTAAAAGAATAAACATTGGACGTCCTACAGAAGAGATAGTAAGAGAATAAACATCTGACATCCTACAGAAGAGATAGTAAGAGAATAAACATCTGACGTCCTACAGAAGAGATAGTAAGAGAATAAACATTTGACATCCTACAAAAGAGATAGTAAGAGAATAAACATCTGATGTCCCACAGAAGAGATAGTAAGAGAATAAACATCTGACGTCCTACAGAATAGATAGTAAGAGAATAAAAATTTGACGTCCTACAAAAGAGATAGTAAGAGAATAAACATTTGACGTCCTACAGAAGAGATAGTAAGACAATGAACATCTGACGTCCTACAGAAGAGATAGTAAAAGAATAAACAACTGACATCCTACAAAAGAGAGTAAAAGAATAAACATTGGACGTCCTACAGAAGAGATAGTAAGAGAATAAACATCTGACATCCTACAGAAGAGATAGTAAGAGAATAAACATCTGACGTCCTACAGAAGAGATAGTAAGAGAATAAACATTTGACATCCTACAAAAGAGATAGTAAGAGAATAAACATCTGATGTCCCACAGAAGAGATAGTAAGAGAATAAACATCTGACGTCCTACAGAATAGATAGTAAGAGAATAAACATCTGACGTCCTACAGAAGAGATAGTAAAAGAATAAACATTTGACGTCCTACAAAAGAGATAGTAAGACAATGAACATCTGACGTCCTACAGAAGAGATAGTAAAAGAATAAAAATTTGACGTCCTACAAAAGAGATAGTAAGAGAATAAACATCTGACGTCCTACAGAAGAGATAGTAAGAGAATAAACAACTGACGTCCTACAAAAGAGATAGTAAGAGAATAAACATCTGACGTCCTACAGAAGAGATAGTAAAAGAATAAACATTTGACGTCCTACAAAAGAGATAGTAAGAGAATAAACATCTGACGTCCTACAGAAGAGATAGTAAGAGAATAAACAACTGACGTCCTACAGAAGAGATAGTAAGAGAATAAACATCTGACGTCCTACAGAAGAGATAGTAAGAGAATAAACATCTGGCGTCTTACAGAAGAGATAATAAGAGAATAACCATCTGATGTCCTATAGAAGAGATAGTAAGAGAATAAACATCTGACGTCCTACAGAAGAGATAGTAAGAGAATAAACAACTGACATCCTACAAAAGAGAATAAAATAATAAACATTTGACGTCCTACAGAAGAGATAGTAAGAGAATAAACATCTGACGTCCTACAGAAGAGATAGTAAGAGAATAAACAACTGACATCCTACAAAAGAGATAGTAAGAGAATAAACATCTGACTTCCTACAGAAGAGATAGTAAAAGAATAAACATTTGACGTCCTACAAAAGAGATAGTAAGAGAATAAACATCTGACGTCCTACAGAAGAGATAGTAAGAGAATAAACAACTGACGTCCTACAAAAGAGATAGTAAGAGAATAAACATTTGACGTCCTACAAAAGAGATAGTAAGAGAATAAACATCTGACGTCCTACAGAAGAGATAGTAAGAGAATAAACAACTGACGTCCTACAGAAGAGATAGTAAGAGAATAAACATCTGACGTCCTACAAAAGAGAGTAAGAGAATAAACATCTGGCGTCTTACAGAAGATATAGTAAGAGAATAACCATCTGATGTCCTATAGAAGAGATAGTAAGAGAATAAACATCTGACGTCCTACAGAAGAGATAGTAAGAGAATAAACAACTGACATCCTACAAAAGGGAATAAAAGAATAAACATTTGACGTCCTACAGAAGAGATAGTAAGAGAATAAACATCTGACGTCCTACAGAAGAGATAGTAAGAGAATAAACATCTGACGTCCTACAGAAGAGATAGTAAGAGAATAAACAACTGACATCCTACAAAAGAGATAGTAAGAGAATAAACATCTGACGTCCTACAGAAGAGATAGTAAAAGAATAAACATTTAACGTCCTACAAAAGAGATAGTAAGAGAATAAACATCTGACGTCCTACAGAAGAGATAGTAAGAGAATAAACAACTGACATCCTACAGAAGAGATAGTAAGAGAATAAACAACTGATGTCCTACAGAAGAGATAGTAAGAATAAACATCTGACGTCCTACAGAAGAGATAGTAAGAGAATAAACATCTGACATCCTACAGAAGAGATAGTAAGAGAATAAACATCTTGCGTCCTACAGAAGAGATAGTAAGAGAATAAACATCTGACGTCCTACAAAAGAGATAGGAAGAGAATAAACATCTGACATCCTACAAAAGAGATAGTAAGAGAATAAACATCTTGCGTCCTACAGAAGAGATAGTAAGAGAATAAACATCTGACGTCCTACAAAAGAGATAGTAAGAGAATAAACATCTGACGTCCTACAGAAGAGATAGTAAGAGAATAAACATCTGACATCCTTCAGAAGAGATAGTAAGAGAATAAACATCTGACGTCCTACAGAAGAGATAGTAAGAGAATAAACATCTGACATCCTTCAGAAGAGATAGTAAGAGAATAAACAACTGACATCCTACAAAAGAGAGTAAAAGAATAAACATCTGATGTCCTACAGAAGAGATAGTAAGAGAATAAACATCTGACATCCTACAGAAGAGATAGTAAGAGAATAAACATCTGACGTCCTACAGAAGAGATAGTAAGAGAATAAACATCTGACATCCTACAAAAGAGATAGTAAGAGAATAAACATCTGATGTCCCACAGAAGAGATAGTAAGAGAATAAACATCTGACGTCCTACAGAATAGATAGTAAGAGAATAAACAACTGACATCCTACAAAAGAGATAGTAAGAGAATAAACATCTGACGTCCTACAGAAGAGATAGTAAAAGAATAAACATTTGACGTCCTACAAAAGAGATAGTAAGACAATGAACATCTGACGTCCTACAGAAGAGATAGTAAGAGAATAAACATCTGACGTCCTATAGAAGAGATAGTAAGAGAATAAACATCTGACGTCCTACAGAAGAGATAGTAAGAGAATAAACAACTGACATCCTACAAAAGAGAATAAAAGAATAAACATTTGACGTCCTACAGAAGAGATAGTAAGAGAATAAACATCTGACGTCCTACAGAAGAGATAGTAAGAGAATAAACAACTGACGTCCTACAGAAGAGATAGTAAGAGAATAAACATCTGACGTCCTACAAAGACAGTAAGAGAATAAACATCTGGCGTCTTACAGAAGAGATAATAAGAGAATAACCATCTGATGTCCTATAGAAGAGATAGTAAGAGAATAAACATCTGACGTCCTACAGAAGAGATAGTAAGAGAATAAACAACTGACATCCTACAAAAGAGAATAAAAGAATAAACATTTGACGTCCTACAGAAGAGATAGTAAGAGAATAAACATCTGACGTCCTACAGAAGAGATAGTAAGAGAATAAACAACTGACATCCTACAAAAGAGATAGTAAGAGAATAAACATCTGACTTCCTACAGAAGAGATAGTAAAAGAATAAACATTTGACGTCCTACAAAAGAGATAGTAAGAGAATAAACATCTGACGTCCTACAGAAGAGATAGTAAGAGAATAAACAACTGACGTCCTACAAAAGAGATAGTAAGAGAATAAACATCTGAAGTCCTACAGAAGAGATAGTAAAAGAATAAACATTTGACGTCCTACAAAAGAGATAGTAAGAGAATAAACATCTGACGTCCTACAAAAGAGAGTAAGAGAATAAACATCTGGCGTCTTACAGAAGATATAGTAAGAGAATAACCATCTGATGTCCTATAGAAGAGATAGTAAGAGAATAAACATCTGACGTCCTACAGAAGAGATAGTAAAAGAATAAACAACTGACATCCTACAAAAGAGAGTAAAAGAATAAACATTGGACGTCCTACAGAAGAGATAGTAAGAGAATAAACATCTGACATCCTACAGAAGAGATAGTAAGAGAATAAACATCTGACATCCTACAAAAGAGATAGTAAGAGAATAAACATCTGATGTCCCACAGAAGAGATAGTAAGAGAATAAACATCTGACGTCCTACAGAATAGATAGTAAGAGAATAAACAACTGACATCCTACAAAAGAGATAGTAAGAGAATAAACATCTGACGTCCTACAGAAGAGATAGTAAAAGAATAAACATTTGACGTCCTACAAAAGAGATAGTAAGACAATGAACATCTGACGTCCTACAGAAGAGATAGTAAGAGAATAAACATCTGACGTCCTATAGAAGAGATAGTAAGAGAATAAACATCTGACGTCCTACAGAAGAGATAGTAAGAGAATAAACAACTGACATCCTACAAAAGAGAATAAAAGAATAAACATTTGACGTCCTACAGAAGAGATAGTAAGAGAATAAACATCTGACGTCCTACAGAAGAGATAGTAAGAGTATAAACAACTGACGTCCTACAGAAGAGATAGTAAGAGAATAAACATCTGACGTCCTACAAAGACAGTAAGAGAATAAACATCTGGCGTCTTATAGAAGAGATAGTAAGAGAATAAACATCTGACGTCCTACAGAAGAGATAGTAAGAGAATAAACAACTGACATCCTACAAAAGAGAATAAAAGAATAAACATTTGACGTCCTACAGAAGAGATAGTAAGAGAATAAACATCTGACGTCCTACAGAAGAGATAGTAAGAGAATAAACAACTGACATCCTACAAAAGAGATAGTAAGAGAATAAACATCTGACTTCCTACAGAAGAGATAGTAAAAGAATAAACATTTGACGTCCTACAAAAGAGATAGTAAGAGAATAAACATCTGACGTCCTACAGAAGAGATAGTAAGAGAATAAACAACTGACGTCCTACAAAAGAGATAGTAAGAGAATAAACATCTGACGTCCTACAGAAGAGATAGTAAAAGAATAAACATTTGACGTCCTACAAAAGAGATAGTAAGAGAATAAACATCTGACGTCCTACAAAAGAGAGTAAGAGAATAAACATCTGGCGTCTTACAGAAGATATAGTAAGAGAATAACCATCTGATGTCCTATAGAAGAGATAGTAAGAGAATAAACATCTGACGTCCTACAGAAGAGATAGTAAAAGAATAAACAACTGACATCCTACAAAAGAGAGTAAAAGAATAAACATTGGACGTCCTACAGAAGAGATAGTAAGAGAATAAACATCTGACATCCTACAGAAGAGATAGTAAGAGAATAAACATCTGACGTCCTACAGAAGAGATAGTAAGAGAATAAACATTTGACATCCTACAAAAGAGATAGTAAGAGAATAAACATCTGATGTCCCACAGAAGAGATAGTAAGAGAATAACCATCTGACGTCCTACAGAATAGATAGTAAGAGAATAAACAACTGACATCCTACAAAAGAGATAGTAAGAGAATAAACATCTGACGTCCTACAGAAGAGATAGTAAAAGAATAAACATTTGACGTCCTACAAAAGAGATAGTAAGACAATGAACATCTGACGTCCTACAGAAGAGATAGTAAAAGAATAAAAATTTGACGTCCTACAAAAGAGATAGTAAGAGAATAAACATCTGACGTCCTACAGAAGAGATAGTAAGAGAATAAACAACTGACGTCCTACAAAAGAGATAGTAAGAGAATAAACATCTGACGTCCTACAGAAGAGATAGTAAAAGAATAAACATTTGACGTCCTACAAAAGAGATAGTAAGAGAATAAACATCTGACGTCCTACAGAAGAGATAGTAAGAGAATAAACAACTGACGTCCTACAGAAGAGATAGTAAGAGAATAAACATCTGACGTCCTACAAAAGAGAGTAAGAGAATAAACATCTGGCGTCTTACAGAAGATATAGTAAGAGAATAACCATCTGATGTCCTATAGAAGAGATAGTAAGAGAATAAACATCTGACGTCCTACAGAAGAGATAGTAAGAGAATAAACAACTGACATCCTACAAAAGGGAATAAAAGAATAAACATTTGACGTCCTACAGAAGAGATAGTAAGAGAATAAACATCTGACGTCCTACAGAAGAGATAGTAAGAGAATAAACATCTGACGTCCTACAGAAGAGATAGTAAGAGAATAAACAACTGACATCCTACAAAAGAGATAGTAAGAGAATAAACATCTGACGTCCTACAGAAGAGATAGTAAAAGAATAAACATTTAACGTCCTACAAAAGAGATAGTAAGAGAATAAACATCTGACGTCCTACAGAAGAGATAGTAAGAGAATAAACAACTGACATCCTACAGAAGAGATAGTAAGAGAATAAACAACTGATGTCCTACAGAAGAGATAGTAAGAATAAACATCTGACGTCCTACAGAAGAGATAGTAAGAGAATAAACATCTGACATCCTACAGAAGAGATAGTAAGAGAATAAACATCTTGCGTCCTACAGAAGAGATAGTAAGAGAATAAACATCTGACGTCCTACAAAAGAGATAGGAAGAGAATAAACATCTGACATCCTACAAAAGAGATAGTAAGAGAATAAACATCTTGCGTCCTACAGAAGAGATAGTAAGAGAATAAACATCTGACGTCCTACAAAAGAGATAGTAAGAGAATAAACATCTGACGTCCTACAGAAGAGATAGTAAGAGAATAAACATCTGACATCCTTCAGAAGAGATAGTAAGAGAATAAACATCTGACGTCCTACAGAAGAGATAGTAAGAGAATAAACATCTGACATCCTTCAGAAGAGATAGTAAGAGAATAAACAACTGACATCCTACAAAAGAGAGTAAAAGAATAAACATCTGATGTCCTACAGAAGAGATAGTAAGAGAATAAACATCTGACATCCTACAGAAGAGATAGTAAGAGAATAAACATCTGACGTCCTACAGAAGAGATAGTAAGAGAATAAACATCTGACATCCTACAAAAGAGATAGTAAGAGAATAAACATCTGATGTCCCACAGAAGAGATAGTAAGAGAATAAACATCTGACGTCCTACAGAATAGATAGTAAGAGAATAAACAACTGACATCCTACAAAAGAGATAGTAAGAGAATAAACATCTGACGTCCTACAGAAGAGATAGTAAAAGAATAAACATTTGACGTCCTACAAAAGAGATAGTAAGACAATGAACATCTGACGTCCTACAGAAGAGATAGTAAGAGAATAAACATCTGACGTCCTATAGAAGAGATAGTAAGAGAATAAACATCTGACGTCCTACAGAAGAGATAGTAAGAGAATAAACAACTGACATCCTACAAAAGAGAATAAAAGAATAAACATTTGACGTCCTACAGAAGAGATAGTAAGAGAATAAACATCTGACGTCCTACAGAAGAGATAGTAAGAGAATAAACAACTGACGTCCTACAGAAGAGATAGTAAGAGAATAAACATCTGACGTCCTACAAAGACAGTAAGAGAATAAACATCTGGCGTCTTACAGAAGAGATAATAAGAGAATAACCATCTGATGTCCTATAGAAGAGATAGTAAGAGAATAAACATCTGACGTCCTACAGAAGAGATAGTAAGAGAATAAACAACTGACATCCTACAAAAGAGAATAAAAGAATAAACATTTGACGTCCTACAGAAGAGATAGTAAGAGAATAAACATCTGACGTCCTACAGAAGAGATAGTAAGAGAATAAACAACTGACATCCTACAAAAGAGATAGTAAGAGAATAAACATCTGACTTCCTACAGAAGAGATAGTAAAAGAATAAACATTTGACGTCCTACAAAAGAGATAGTAAGAGAATAAACATCTGACGTCCTACAGAAGAGATAGTAAGAGAATAAACAACTGACGTCCTACAAAAGAGATAGTAAGAGAATAAACATCTGAAGTCCTACAGAAGAGATAGTAAAAGAATAAACATTTGACGTCCTACAAAAGAGATAGTAAGAGAATAAACATCTGACGTCCTACAAAAGAGAGTAAGAGAATAAACATCTGGCGTCTTACAGAAGATATAGTAAGAGAATAACCATCTGATGTCCTATAGAAGAGATAGTAAGAGAATAAACATCTGACGTCCTACAGAAGAGATAGTAAAAGAATAAACAACTGACATCCTACAAAAGAGAGTAAAAGAATAAACATTGGACGTCCTACAGAAGAGATAGTAAGAGAATAAACATCTGACATCCTACAGAAGAGATAGTAAGAGAATAAACATCTGACATCCTACAAAAGAGATAGTAAGAGAATAAACATCTGATGTCCCACAGAAGAGATAGTAAGAGAATAAACATCTGACGTCCTACAGAATAGATAGTAAGAGAATAAACAACTGACATCCTACAAAAGAGATAGTAAGAGAATAAACATCTGACGTCCTACAGAAGAGATAGTAAAAGAATAAACATTTGACGTCCTACAAAAGAGATAGTAAGACAATGAACATCTGACGTCCTACAGAAGAGATAGTAAGAGAATAAACATCTGACGTCCTATAGAAGAGATAGTAAGAGAATAAACATCTGACGTCCTACAGAAGAGATAGTAAGAGAATAAACAACTGACATCCTACAAAAGAGAATAAAAGAATAAACATTTGACGTCCTACAGAAGAGATAGTAAGAGAATAAACATCTGACGTCCTACAGAAGAGATAGTAAGAGTATAAACAACTGACGTCCTACAGAAGAGATAGTAAGAGAATAAACATCTGACGTCCTACAAAGACAGTAAGAGAATAAACATCTGGCGTCTTACAGAAGAGATAATAAGAGAATAACCATCTGATGTCCTATAGAAGAGATAGTAAGAGAATAAACATCTGACGTCCTACAGAAGAGATAGTAAGAGAATAAACAACTGACATCCTACCAAAGAGAATAAAAGAATAAACATTTGACGTCCTACAGAAGAGATAGTAAGAGAATAAACATCTGACGTCCTACAGAAGAGATAGTAAGAGAATAAACAACTGACATCCTACAAAAGAGATAGTAAGAGAATAAACATCTGACTTCCTACAGAAGAGATAGTAAAAGAATAAACATTTGACGTCCTACAAAAGAGATAGTAAGAGAATAAACATCTGACGTCCTACAGAAGAGATAGTAAGAGAATAAACAACTGACGTCCTACAAAAGAGATAGTAAGAGAATAAACATCTGACGTCCTACAGAAGAGATAGTAAAAGAATAAACATTTGACGTCCTACAAAAGAGATAGTAAGAGAATAAACATCTGACGTCCTACAAAAGAGAGTAAGAGAATAAACATCTGGCGTCTTACAGAAGATATAGTAAGAGAATAACCATCTGATGTCCTATAGAAGAGATAGTAAGAGAATAAACATCTGACGTCCTACAGAAGAGATAGTAAAAGAATAAACAACTGACATCCTACAAAAGAGAGTAAAAGAATAAACATTGGACGTCCTACAGAAGAGATAGTAAGAGAATAAACATCTGACATCCTACAGAAGAGATAGTAAGAGAATAAACATCTGACGTCCTACAGAAGAGATAGTAAGAGAATAAACATTTGACATCCTACAAAAGAGATAGTAAGAGAATAAACATCTGATGTCCCACAGAAGAGATAGTAAGAGAATAAACATCTGACGTCCTACAGAATAGATAGTAAGAGAATAAACAACTGACATCCTACAAAAGAGATAGTAAGAGAATAAACATCTGACGTCCTACAGAAGAGATAGTAAAAGAATAAACATTTGACGTCCTACAAAAGAGATAGTAAGACAATGAACATCTGACGTCCTACAGAAGAGATAGTAAGAGAATAAACATCTGACGTCCTATAGAAGAGATAGTAAGAGAATAAACATCTGACGTCCTAGAGAAGAGATAGTAAGAGAATAAACAACTGACATCCTACAAAAGAGAATAAAAGAATAAACATTTGACGTCCTACAGAAGAGATAGTAAGAGAATAAACATCTGATGTCCTACAGAAGAGATAGTAAGAGAATAAACATCTGACGTCCTACAGAAGAGATAGTAAGAGAATAAACATCTGACGTCCTACAAAAGAGATAGTAAGAGAATAAACATCTGATGTCCTACAGAAGAGATAGTAAGAGAATAAACATCTGACATCCTACAAAAGAGATAGTAAGAGAATAAACATCTGAGGTCCTACAAAAGAGATAGTAAGAGAATAAACATCTGACGTCCTACAGAAGAGATAGTAAGAGAATAAACAACTGACATCCTACAAAAGAGATAGTAAGAGAATAAACATCTGACTTCCTACAGATGAGATAGTAAAAGAATAAAAATTTGACGTCCTACAAAAGAGATAGTAAGAGAATAAACATCTGACGTCCTACAGAAGAGATAGTAAGAGAATAAACAACTGACGTCCTACAAAAGAGATAGTAAGAGAATAAACATCTGACGTCCTACAAAAGAGAGTAAGAGAATAAACATCTGGCGTCTTACAGAAGAGATAATAAGAGAATAACCATCTGACGTCCTACAGAAGAGATAGTAAGAGAATAAACAACTGACGTCCTACAGAAGAGATAGTAAGAGAATAAACATCTGACGTCCCACAAAAGAGAGTAAGAGAATAAACATCTGGCGTCTTACAGAAGAGATAATAAGAGAATAACCATCTGATGTCCTATAGAAGAGATAGTAAGAGAATAAACATCTGACGTCCTACAGAAGAGATAGTAAGAGAATAAACAACTGACATCCTACAAAAGAGAATAAAAGAATAAACATTTGACGTCCTACAGAAGAGATAGTAAGAGAATAAACATCTGACGTCCTACAGAAGAGATAGTAAGAGAATAAACAACTGACATCCTACAAAAGAGATAGTAAGAGAATAAACATCTGACTTCCTACAGAAGAGATAGTAAAAGAATAAACATTTGACGTCCTACAAAAGAGATAGTAAGAGAATAAACATCTGACGTCCTACAGAAGAGATAGTAAGAGAATAAACAACTGACGTCCTACAGAAGAGATAGTAAGAGAATAAACATCTGACGTCCTACAAAAGAGAGTAAGAGAATAAACATCTGGCGTCTTACAGAAGATATAGTAAGAGAATAACCATCTGATGTCCTATAGAAGAGATAGTAAGAGAATAAACATCTGACGTCCTACAGAAGAGATAGTAAAAGAATAAACAACTGACATCCTACAAAAGAGAATAAAAGAATAAACATTTGACTTCCTACAGAAGAGATAGCAAGAGAATAAACATCTGACGTCCTACAGAAGAGATAGTAAGAGAATAAACATCTGACGTCCTACAGAAGAGATAGTAAGAGAATAAACAACTGACATCCTACAAAAGAGATAGTAAGAGAATAAACATCTGACGTCCTACAGAAGAGATAGTAAAAGAATAAACATTTAACGTCCTACAAAAGAGATAGTAAGAGAATAAACATCTGACGTCCTACAGAAGAGATAGTAAGAGAACAAACAACTGATATCCTACAGAAGAGATAGTAAGAGAATAAACAACTGATGTCCTACAGAAGAGATAGTAAGAATAAACATCTGACGTCCTACAAAAGAGAGTAAGAGAATAAACATCTGGCGTCTTACAGAAGAGATAGTAAGAGAATAAACATCTGATGTCCTATAGAAGAGATAGTAAGAGAATAAACATCTGACGCCCTACAGAAGAGATAGTAAGAGAATAAACATCTGACGTCCTACAGAAGAGATAGTAAGAGAATAAACATCTGACATCCTTCAGAAGAGATAGTAAGAGAATGAACATCTGGCGTCCTACAGAAGAGATAGTAAGAGAATAAATATCTGACGTCCTACAAAAGAGATAGTAAGAGAATAAACATTTGACGTCCTACAGAAGAGATAGTAAGAGAATAAACATCTGACATCCTACAGAAGAGATAGTAAGAGAATAAACATCTGACGTTCTACAGAAGAGATAGTAAGAGAATAAACATCTGACATCCTACAGAAGAGATAGTAAGAGAATAAACATCTTGCGTCCTACAGAAGAGATAGTAAGAGAATAAACATCTGACGTCCTACAAAAGAGATAGTAAGAGAATAAACATCTGACATCCTACAAAAGAGATAGTAAGACAATAAACATCTGACATCCTTCAGAAGAGATAGTAAGAGAATAAACATCTGACGTCCTACAGAAGAGATAGTAAGAGAATAAACATCTGACATCCTTCAGAAGAGATAGTAAGAGAATAAACAACTGACATCCTACAAAAGAGAGTAAAAGAATAAACATTTGACGTCCTACAGAAGAGATAGTAAGAGAATAAACATCTGACGTCCTACAGAAGAGATAGTAAGAGAATAAACATCTAACGTCCTATAGAAGAGATAGTAAGAGAATAAACATCTGACGTCCTACAGAAGAGATAGTAAGAGAATAAACAACTGACATCCTACAAAAGAGAATAAAAGAATAAACATTTGACGTCCTACAGAAGAGATACTAAGAGAATAAACATCTGACGTCCTACAGAAGAGATAGTAAGAGAATAAACATCTGACGTCCTACAGAAGAGATAGTAAGAGAATAAACATCTGACGTCCTACAAAAGAGATAGTAAGAGAATAAACATCTGATGTCCTACAGAAGAGATAGTAAGAGAATAAACATCTGACATCCTACAAAAGAGATAGTAAGAGACTAAACAACTGACATCCTACAAAAGAGATAGTAAGAGAATAAACATCTGACTTCCTACAGAAGAGATAGTAAAAGAATAAAAATTTGACGTCCTACAAAAGAGATAGTAAGAGAATAAACATCTGACGTCCTACAGAAGAGATAGTAAGAGAATAAACAACTGACGTCCTACAAAAGAGATAGTAAGAGAATAAACATCTGACGTCCTACAGAAGAGATAGTAAAAGAATAAACATTTGACGTCCTACAAAAGAGATAGTAAGAGAATAAACATCTGACGTCCTACAGAAGAGATAGTAAGAGAATAAACAACTGACGTCCTACAGAAGAGATAGTAAGAGAATAAACATCTGACGTCCTACAAAAGAGAGTAAGAGAATAAACATCTGGTGTCTTACAGAAGAGATAATAAGAGAATAACCATCTGATGTCCTATAGAAGAGATAGTAAGAGAATAAACACCTGACGTCCTACAGAAGAGATAGTAAGAGAATAAACAACTGACATCCTACAAAAGAGAATAAAAGAATAAACATTTGACGTCCTACAGAAGAGATAGTAAGAGAATAAACATCTGACGTCCTACAGAAGAGATAGTAAGAGAATAAACAACTGACATCCTACAAAAGAGATAGTAAGAGAATAAACATCTGACTTCCTACAGAAGACATAGTAAGAGAATAAACATCTGACGTCCTACAGAAGAGATAGTAAGAGAATAAACAACTGACATCCTACAAAAGAGATAGTAAGAGAATAAACATCTGACTTCCTACAGAAGAGATAGTAAAAGAATAAACATTTGACGTCCTACAAAAGAGATAGTAAGAGAATAAACATCTGACGTCCTACAGAAGAGATAGTAAGAGAATAAACAACTTACGTCCTACAAAAGAGATAGTAAGAGAATAAACATCTGACGTCCTACAGAAGAGATAGTAAAAGAATAAACATTTGACGTCCTACAAAAGAGATAGTAAGAGAATAAACATCTGACGTCCTACAGAAGAGATAGTAAGAGAATAAACAACTGACGTCCTACAGAAGAGATAGTAAGAGAATAAACATCTGACGTCCTACAAAAGAGAGTAAGAGAATAAACATCTGGCGTCTTACAGAAGATATAGTAAGAGAATAACCATCTGATGTCCTATAGAAGAGATAGTAAGAGAATAAACATCTGACGTCCTACAGAAGAGATAGTAAAAGAATAAACAACTGACATCCTACAAAAGAGAATAAAAGAATAAACATTTGACTTCCTACAGAAGAGATAGCAAGAGAATAAACATCTGACGTCCTACAGAAGAGATAGTAAGAGAATAAACATCTGACGTCCTACAGAAGAGATAGTAAGAGAATAAACAACTGACATCCTACAAAAGAGATAGTAAGAGAATAAACATCTGACGTCCTACAGAAGAGATAGTAAAAGAATAAACATTTAACGTCCTACAAAAGAGATAGTAAGAGAATAAACATCTGACGTCCTACAGAAGAGATAGTAAGAGAACAAACAACTGATATCCTACAGAAGAGATAGTAAGAGAATAAACAACTGATGTCCTACAGAAGAGATAGTAAGAATAAACATCTGACGTCCTACAAAAGAGAGTAAGAGAATAAACATCTGGCGTCTTACAGAAGAGATAGTAAGAGAATAAACATCTGATGTCCTATAGAAGAGATAGTAAGAGAATAAACATCTGACGCCCTACAGAAGAGATAGTAAGAGAATAAACATCTGACGTCCTACAGAAGAGATAGTAAGAGAATAAACATCTGACATCCTTCAGAAGAGATAGTAAGAGAATGAACATCTGGCGTCCTACAGAAGAGATAGTAAGAGAATAAATATCTGACGTCCTACAAAAGAGATAGTAAGAGAATAAACATTTGACGTCCTACAGAAGAGATAGTAAGAGAATAAACATCTGACATCCTACAGAAGAGATAGTAAGAGAATAAACATCTGACGTTCTACAGAAGAGATAGTAAGAGAATAAACATCTGACATCCTACAGAAGAGATAGTAAGAGAATAAACATCTTGCGTCCTACAGAAGAGATAGTAAGAGAATAAACATCTGACGTCCTACAAAAGAGATAGTAAGAGAATAAACATCTGACATCCTACAAAAGAGATAGTAAGACAATAAACATCTGACATCCTTCAGAAGAGATAGTAAGAGAATAAACATCTGACGTCCTACAGAAGAGATAGTAAGAGAATAAACATCTGACGTCCTACAGAAGAGATAGTAAGAGAATAAACAACTGACATCCTACAAAAGAGAATAAAAGAATAAACATTTGACGTCCTACAGAAGAGATACTAAGAGAATAAACATCTGACGTCCTACAGAAGAGATAGTAAGAGAATAAACATCTGACGTCCTACAGAAGAGATAGTAAGAGTATAAACATCTGACGTCCTACAAAAGAGATAGTAAGAGAATAAACATCTGATGTCCTACAGAAGAGATAGTAAGAGAATAAACATCTGACATCCTACAAAAGAGATAGTAAGAGAATAAACAACTGACATCCTACAAAAGAGATAGTAAGAGAATAAACATCTGACTTCCTACAGAAGAGATAGTAAAAGAATAAACATCTGACGTCCTACAGAAGAGATAGTAAGAGAATAAACAACTGACGTCCTACAGAAGAGATAGTAAGAGAATAAACATCTGACGTCCTACAAAAGAGAGTAAGAGAATAAACATCTGGCGTCTTACAGAAGAGATAATAAGAGAATAACCATCTGATGTCCTATAGAAGAGATAGTAAGAGAATAAACATCTGACGTCCTACAGAAGAGAGAGTAAGAGAATAAACAACTGACATCCTACAAAAGAGAATAAAAGAATAAACATTTGACGTCCTACAGAAGAGATAGTAAGAGAATAAACATCTGACGTCCTACAGAAGAGATAGTAAGAGAATAAACAACTGACATCCTACAAAAGAGATAGTAAGAGAATAAACATCTGACTTCCTACAGAAGAGATAGTAAAAGAATAAACATTTGACGTCCTACAAAAGAGATAGTAAGAGAATAAACATCTGACGTCCTACAGAAGAGATAGTAAGAGAATAAACAACTGACGTCCTACAAAAGAGATAGTAAGAGAATAAACATCTGGCGTCTTACAGAAGATATAGTAAGAGAATAACCATCTGATGTCCTATAGAAGAGATAGTAAGAGAATAAACATCTGACGTCCTACAGAAGAGACAGTAAGAGAATAAACAACTGACATCCTACAAAAGGGAATAAAAGAATAAACATTTGACGTCCTACAGAAGAGATAGTAAGAGAATAAACATCTGACGTCCTACAGAAGAGATAGTAAGAGAATAAACATCTGACGTCCTACAGAAGAGATAGTAAGAGAATAAACAACTGACATCCTACAAAAGAGATAGTAAGAGAATAAACATCTGACGTCCTACAGAAGAGATAGTAAAAGAATAAACATTTAATGTCCTACAAAAGAGATAGTAAGAGAATAAACATCTGACGTCCTACAGAAGAGATAGTAAGAGAATAAACAACTGACATCCTACAGAAGAGATAGTAAGATAATAAACAACTGATGTCCTACAGAAGAGATAGTAAGAATAAACATCTGACGTCCTACAAAAGAGAGTAAGAGAATAAACATCTGGCGTCTTACAGAAGAGATAGTAAGAGAATAAACATCTGATGTCCTATAGAAGAGATAGTAAGAGAATAAACATCTGACGCCCTACAGAAGAGATAGTAAGAGAATAAACATCTGACGTCCTACAGAAGAGATAGTAAGAGAATAAACATCTGACATCCTTCAGAAGAGATAGTAAGAGAATGAACATCTGGCGTCCTACAGAAGAGATAGTAAGAGAATAAACATCTGACGTCCTACAAAAGAGATAGTAAGAGAATAAACATTTGACGTCCTATAGAAGAGATAGTAAGAGAATAAACATCTGACATCCTACAGAAGAGATAGTAAGAGAATAAACATCTGACGTCCTACAGAAGAGATAGTAAGAGAATAAACATCTGACATCCTACAGAAGAGATAGTAAGAGAATAAACATCTTGCGTCCTACAGAAGAGATAGTAAGAGAATAAACATCTGACGTCCTACAAAAGAGATAGGAAGAGAATAAACATCTGACATACTACAAAAGAGATAGTAAGAGAATAAACATCTTGCGTCCTACAGAAGAGATAGTAAGAGAATAAACATCTGACGTCCTACAAAAGAGATAGTAAGAGAATAAACATCTGACGTCCTACAGAAGAGATAGTAAGAGAATAAACATCTGACATCCTTCAGAAGAGATAGTAAGAGAATAAACATCTGACGTCCTACAGAAGAGATAGTAAGAGAATAAACATCTGACATCCTTCAGAAGAGATAGTAAGAGAATAAACAACTGACATCCTACAAAAGAGAGTAAAAGAATAAACATTTGACGTCCTACAGAAGAGATAGTAAGAGAATAAACATCTGACATCCTACAGAAGAGATAGTAAGAGAATAAACATCTGACGTCCTACAGAAGAGATAGTAAGAGAATAAACATCTGACATCCTACAAAAGAGAATAAAAGAATAAACATTTGACGTCCTACAGAAGAGATAGTAAGAGAATAAACATCTGACGTCCTACAGAAGAGATAGTAAGAGAATAAACAACTGACATCCTACAAAAGAGATAGTAAGAGAATAAACATCTGACTTCCTACAGAAGAGATAGTAAAAGAATAAACATTTGACGTCCTACAAAAGAGATAGTAAGAGAATAAACATCTGACGTCCTACAGAAGAGATAGTAAGAGAATAAACAACTGACGTCCTACAAAAGAGATAGTAAGAGAATAAACATCTGGCGTCTTACAGAAGATATAGTAAGAGAATAACCATCTGATGTCCTATAGAAGAGATAGTAAGAGAATAAACATCTGACGTCCTACAGAAGAGACAGTAAGAGAATAAACAACTGACATCCTACAAAAGGGAATAAAAGAATAAACATTTGACGTCCTACAGAAGAGATAGTAAGAGAATAAACATCTGACGTCCTACAGAAGAGATAGTAAGAGAATAAACATCTGACGTCCTACAGAAGAGATAGTAAGAGAATAAACAACTGACATCCTACAAAAGAGATAGTAAGAGAATAAACATCTGACGTCCTACAGAAGAGATGGTAAAAGAATAAACATTTAATGTCCTACAAAAGAGATAGTAAGAGAATAAACATCTGACGTCCTACAGAAGAGATAGTAAGAGAATAAACAACTGACATCCTACAGAAGAGATAGTAAGAGAATAAACAACTGATGTCCTACAGAAGAGATAGTAAGAATAAACATCTGACGTCCTACAAAAGAGAGTAAGAGAATAAACATCTGGCGTCTTACAGAAGAGATAGTAAGAGAATAAACATCTGATGTCCTATAGAAGAGATAGTAAGAGAATAAACATCTGACGCCCTACAGAAGAGATAGTAAGAGAATAAATATCTGACGTCCTACAGAAGAGATAGTAAGAGAATAAACATCTGACATCCTTCAGAAGAGATAGTAAGAGAATGAACATCTGGCGTCCTACAGAAGAGATAGTAAGAGAATAAACATCTGACGTCCTACAAAAGAGATAGTAAGAGAATAAACATTTGACGTCCTATAGAAGAGATAGTAAGAGAATAAACATCTGACATCCTACAGAAGAGATAGTAAGAGAATAAACATCTGACGTCCTACAGAAGAGATAGTAAGAGAATAAACATCTGACATCCTACAGAAGAGATAGTAAGAGAATAAACATCTTGCGTCCTACAGAAGAGATAGTAAGAGAATAAACATCTGACGTCCTACAAAAGAGATAGGAAGAGAATAAACATCTGACATACTACAAAAGAGATAGTAAGAGAATAAACATCTTGCGTCCTACAGAAGAGATAGTAAGAGAATAAACATCTGACGTCCTACAAAAGAGATAGTAAGAGAATAAACATCTGACGTCCTACAGAAGAGATAGTAAGAGAATAAACATCTGACATCCTTCAGAAGAGATAGTAAGAGAATAAACATCTGACGTCCTACAGAAGAGATAGTAAGAGAATAAACATCTGACATCCTTCAGAAGAGATAGTAAGAGAATAAACAACTGACATCCTACAAAAGAGAGTAAAAGAATAAACATTTGACGTCCTACAGAAGAGATAGTAAGAGAATAAACATCTGACATCCTACAGAAGAGATAGTAAGAGAATAAACATCTGACGTCCTACAGAAGAGATAGTAAGAGAATAAACATCTGACATCCTACAAAAGAGATAGTAAGAGAATAAACATCTGATGTCCCACAGAAGAGATAGTAAGAGAATAAACATCTGACGTCCTACAGAATAGATAGTAAGAGAATAAACAACTGACATCCTACAAAAGAGATAGTAAGAGAATAAACATCTGACGTCCTACAGAAGAGATAGTAAAAGAATAAACATTTGACGTCCTACAAAAGAGATAGTAAGACAATGAACATCTGACGTCCTACAGAAGAGATAGTAAGAGAATAAACATCTGACGTCCTATAGAAGAGATAGTAAGAGAATAAACATCTGACGTCCTACAGAAGAGATAGTAAGAGAATAAACAACTGACATCTTACAAAAGAGAATAAAAGAATAAACATTTGACGTCCTACAGAAGAGATAGTAAGAGAATAAACATCTGACGTCCTACAGAAGAGATAGCAAGAGAATAAACATCTGACGTCCTACAGAAGAGATAGTAAGAGAATAAACATCTGACGTCCTACAAAAGAGATAGTAAGAGAATAAACATCTGATGTCCTACAGAAGAGATAGTAAGAGAATAAACATCTGATATCCTACAAAAGAGATAGTAAGAGAATAAACATCTGAGGGCCTACAGAAGAGATAGTAAGAGAATAAACATCTGACGTCCTACAGAAGAGATAGTAGGAGAATAAACAACTGACATCCTACAAAAGAGATAGTAAGAGAATAAACATCTGACTTCCTACAGAAGAGATAGTAAGAGAATAAACAACTGACGTCCTACAGAAGAGATAGTAAGAGAATAAACATCTGACGTCCTACAAAAGAGAGTAAGAGAATAAACATCTGGCGTCTTACAGAAGAGATAATAAGAGAATAACCATCTGATGTCCTATAGAAGAGATAGTAAGAGAATAAACATCTGACGTCCTACAGAAGAGATAGTAAGAGAATAAACAACTGACATCCTACAAAAGAGAATAAAAGAATAAACATTTGACGTCCTACAGAAGAGATAGTAAGAGAATAAACATCTGACGTCCTACAGAAGAGATAGTAAGAGAATAAACAACTGACATCCTACAAAAGAGATAGTAAGAGAATAAACATCTGACTTCCTACAGAAGAGATAGTAAAAGAATAAACATTTGACGTCCTACAAAAGAGATAGTAAGAGAATAAACATCTGACGTCCTACAGAAGAGATAGTAAGAGAATAAACAACTTACGTCCTACAAAAGAGATAGTAAGAGAATAAACATCTGACGTCCTACAGAAGAGATAGTAAAAGAATAAACATTTGACGTCCTACAAAAGAGATAGTAAGAGAATAAACATCTGACGTCCTACAGAAGAGATAGTAAGAGAATAAACAACTGACGTCCTACAGAAGAGATAGTAAGAGAATAAACATCTGACGTCCTACAAAAGAGAGTAAGAGAATAAACATCTGGCGTCTTACAGAAGATATAGTAAGAGAATAACCATCTGATGTCCTATAGAAGAGATAGTAAGAGAATAAACATCTGACGTCCTACAGAAGAGATAGTAAAAGAATAAACAACTGACATCCTACAAAAGAGAATAAAAGAATAAACATTTGACTTCCTACAGAAGAGATAGCAAGAGAATAAACATCTGACGTCCTACAGAAGAGATAGTAAGAGAATAAACATCTGACGTCCTACAGAAGAGATAGTAAGAGAATAAACAACTGACATCCTACAAAAGAGATAGTAAGAGAATAAACATCTGATGTCCTACAGAAGAGATAGTAAAAGAATAAACATTTAACGTCCTACAAAAGAGATAGTAAGAGAATAAACATCTGACGTCCTACAGAAGAGATAGTAAGAGAACAAACAACTGATATCCTACAGAAGAGATAGTAAGAGAATAAACAACTGATGTCCCACAGAAGAGATAGTAAGAGAATAAACATCTGACGTCCTACAGAATAGATAGTAAGAGAATAAACAACTGACATCCTACAAAAGAGATAGTAAGAGAATAAACATCTGACGTCCTACAGAAGAGATAGTAAAAGAATAAACATTTAACGTCCTACAAAAGAGATAGTAAGAGAATAAACATCTGACGTCCTACAGAAGAGATAGTAAGAGAATAAACATCTGACATCCTACAAAAGAGATAGTAAGAGAATAAACATCTGATGTCCCACAGAAGAGATAGTAAGAGAATAAACATCTGACGTCCTACAGAATAGATAGTAAGAGAATAAACAACTGACATCCTACAAAAGAGATAGTAAGAGAATAAACATCTGACGTCCTACAGAAGAGATAGTAAAAGAATAAACATTTGACGTCCTACAAAAGAGATAGTAAGACAATGAACATCTGACGTCCTACAGAAGAGATAGTAAGAGAATAAACATCTGACGTCCTATAGAAGAGATAGTAAGAGAATAAACATCTGACGTCCTACAGAAGAGATAGTAAGAGAATAAACAACTGACATCTTACAAAAGAGAATAAAAGAATAAACATTTGACGTCCTACAGAAGAGATAGTAAGAGAATAAACATCTGACGTCCTACAGAAGAGATAGTAAGAGAATAAACATCTGACGTCCTACAGAAGAGATAGTAAGAGAATAAACATCTGACGTCCTACAAAAGAGATAGTAAGAGAATAAACATCTGATGTCCTACAGAAGAGATAGTAAGAGAATAAACATCTGACATCCTACAAAAGAGATAGTAAGAGAATAAACATCTGAGGGCCTACAGAAGAGATAGTAAGAGAATAAACATCTGACGTCCTACAGAAGAGATAGTAGGAGAATAAACAACTGACATCCTACAAAAGAGATAGTAAGAGAATAAACATCTGACTTCCTACAGAAGAGATAGTAAGAGAATAAACAACTGACGTCCTACAGAAGAGATAGTAAGAGAATAAACATCTGACGTCCTACAAAAGAGAGTAAGAGAATAAACATCTGGCGTCTTACAGAAGAGATAATAAGAGAATAACCATCTGATGTCCTATAGAAGAGATAGTAAGAGAATAAACATCTGACGTCCTACAGAAGAGATAGTAAGAGAATAAACAACTGACATCCTACAAAAGAGAATAAAAGAATAAACATTTGACGTCCTACAGAAGAGATAGTAAGAGAATAAACATCTGACGTCCTACAGAAGAGATAGTAAGAGAATAAACAACTGACATCCTACAAAAGAGATAGTAAGAGAATAAACATCTGACTTCCTACAGAAGAGATAGTAAAAGAATAAACATTTGACGTCCTACAAAAGAGATAGTAAGAGAATAAACATCTGACGTCCTACAGAAGAGATAGTAAGAGAATAAACAACTTACGTCCTACAAAAGAGATAGTAAGAGAATAAACATCTGACGTCCTACAGAAGAGATAGTAAAAGAATAAACATTTGACGTCCTACAAAAGAGATAGTAAGAGAATAAACATCTGACGTCCTACAGAAGAGATAGTAAGAGAATAAACAACTGACGTCCTACAGAAGAGATAGTAAGAGAATAAACATCTGACGTCCTACAAAAGAGAGTAAGAGAATAAACATCTGGCGTCTTACAGAAGATATAGTAAGAGAATAACCATCTGATGTCCTATAGAAGAGATAGTAAGAGAATAAACATCTGACGTCCTACAGAAGAGATAGTAAAAGAATAAACAACTGACATCCTACAAAAGAGAATAAAAGAATAAACATTTGACTTCCTACAGAAGAGATAGCAAGAGAATAAACATCTGACGTCCTACAGAAGAGATAGTAAGAGAATAAACATCTGACGTCCTACAGAAGAGATAGTAAGAGAATAAACAACTGACATCCTACAAAAGAGATAGTAAGAGAATAAACATCTGACGTCCTACAGAAGAGATAGTAAAAGAATAAACATTTAACGTCCTACAAAAGAGATAGTAAGAGAATAAACATCTGACGTCCTACAGAAGAGATAGTAAGAGAACAAACAACTGATATCCTACAGAAGAGATAGTAAGAGAATAAACAACTGATGTCCTACAGAAGAGATAGTAAGAATAAACATCTGACGTCCTACAAAAGAGAGTAAGAGAATAAACATCTGGCGTCTTACAGAAGAGATAGTAAGAGAATAAACATCTGATGTCCTATAGAAGAGATAGTAAGAGAATAAACATCTGACGCCCTACAGAAGAGATAGTAAGAGAATAAACATCTGACGTCCTACAGAAGAGATAGTAAGAGAATAAACATCTGACATCCTTCAGAAGAGATAGTAAGAGAATGAACATCTGGCGTCCTACAGAAGAGATAGTAAGAGAATAAATATCTGACGTCCTACAAAAGAGATAGTAAGAGAATAAACATTTGACGTCCTACAGAAGAGATAGTAAGAGAATAAACATCTGACATCCTACAGAAGAGATAGTAAGAGAATAAACATCTGACGTTCTACAGAAGAGATAGTAAGAGAATAAACATCTGACATCCTACAGAAGAGATAGTAAGAGAATAAACATCTTGCGTCCTACAGAAGAGATAGTAAGAGAATAAACATCTGACGTCCTACAAAAGAGATAGTAAGAGAATAAACATCTGACATCCTACAAAAGAGATAGTAAGACAATAAACATCTGACATCCTTCAGAAGAGATAGTAAGAGAATAAACATCTGACGTCCTACAGAAGAGATAGTAAGAGAATAAACATCTGACATCCTTCAGAAGAGATAGTAAGAGAATAAACAACTGACATCCTACAAAAGAGAGTAAAAGAATAAACATTTGACGTCCTACAGAAGAGATAGTAAGAGAATAAACATCTGACGTCCTACAGAAGAGATAGTAAGAGAATAAACATCTAACGTCCTATAGAAGAGATAGTAAGAGAATAAACATCTGACGTCCTACAGAAGAGATAGTAAGAGAATAAACAACTGACATCCTACAAAAGAGAATAAAAGAATAAACATTTGACGTCCTACAGAAGAGATACTAAGAGAATAAACATCTGACGTCCTACAGAAGAGATAGTAAGAGAATAAACATCTGACGTCCTACAGAAGAGATAGTAAGAGAATAAACATCTGACGTCCTACAAAAGAGATAGTAAGAGAATAAACATCTGATGTCCTACAGAAGAGATAGTAAGAGAATAAACATCTGACATCCTACAAAAGAGATAGTAAGAGAATAAACAACTGACATCCTACAAAAGAGATAGTAAGAGAATAAACATCTGACTTCCTACAGAAGAGATAGTAAAAGAATAAAAATTTGACGTCCTACAAAAGAGATAGTAAGAGAATAAACATCTGACGTCCTACAGAAGAGATAGTAAGAGAATAAACAACTGACGTCCTACAAAAGAGATAGTAAGAGAATAAACATCTGACGTCCTACAGAAGAGATAGTAAAAGAATAAACATTTGACGTCCTACAAAAGAGATAGTAAGAGAATAAACATCTGACGTCCTACAGAAGAGATAGTAAGAGAATAAACAACTGACGTCCTACAGAAGAGATAGTAAGAGAATAAACATCTGACGTCCTACAAAAGAGAGTAAGAGAATAAACATCTGGTGTCTTACAGAAGAGATAATAAGAGAATAACCATCTGATGTCCTATAGAAGAGATAGTAAGAGAATAAACACCTGACGTCCTACAGAAGAGATAGTAAGAGAATAAACAACTGACATCCTACAAAAGAGAATAAAAGAATAAACATTTGACGTCCTACAGAAGAGATAGTAAGAGAATAAACATCTGACGTCCTACAGAAGAGATAGTAAGAGAATAAACAACTGACATCCTACAAAAGAGATAGTAAGAGAATAAACATCTGACTTCCTACAGAAGAGATAGTAAGAGAATAAACATCTGACGTCCTACAGAAGAGATAGTAAGAGAATAAACAACTGACATCCTACAAAAGAGATAGTAAGAGAATAAACATCTGACTTCCTACAGAAGAGATAGTAAAAGAATAAACATTTGACGTCCTACAAAAGAGATAGTAAGAGAATAAACATCTGACGTCCTACAGAAGAGATAGTAAGAGAATAAACAACTTACGTCCTACAAAAGAGATAGTAAGAGAATAAACATCTGACGTCCTACAGAAGAGATAGTAAAAGAATAAACATTTGACGTCCTACAAAAGAGATAGTAAGAGAATAAACATCTGACGTCCTACAGAAGAGATAGTAAGAGAATAAACAACTGACGTCCTACAGAAGAGATAGTAAGAGAATAAACATCTGACGTCCTACAAAAGAGAGTAAGAGAATAAACATCTGGCGTCTTACAGAAGATATAGTAAGAGAATAACCATCTGATGTCCTATAGAAGAGATAGTAAGAGAATAAACATCTGACGTCCTACAGAAGAGATAGTAAAAGAATAAACAACTGACATCCTACAAAAGAGAATAAAAGAATAAACATTTGACTTCCTACAGAAGAGATAGCAAGAGAATAAACATCTGACGTCCTACAGAAGAGATAGTAAGAGAATAAACATCTGACGTCCTACAGAAGAGATAGTAAGAGAATAAACAACTGACATCCTACAAAAGAGATAGTAAGAGAATAAACATCTGACGTCCTACAGAAGAGATAGTAAAAGAATAAACATTTAACGTCCTACAAAAGAGATAGTAAGAGAATAAACATCTGACGTCCTACAGAAGAGATAGTAAGAGAACAAACAACTGATATCCTACAGAAGAGATAGTAAGAGAATAAACAACTGATGTCCTACAGAAGAGATAGTAAGAATAAACATCTGACGTCCTACAAAAGAGAGTAAGAGAATAAACATCTGGCGTCTTACAGAAGAGATAGTAAGAGAATAAACATCTGATGTCCTATAGAAGAGATAGTAAGAGAATAAACATCTGACGCCCTACAGAAGAGATAGTAAGAGAATAAACATCTGACGTCCTACAGAAGAGATAGTAAGAGAATAAACATCTGACATCCTTCAGAAGAGATAGTAAGAGAATGAACATCTGGCGTCCTACAGAGGAGATAGTAAGAGAATAAATATCTGACGTCCTACAAAAGAGATAGTAAGAGAATAAACATTTGACGTCCTACAGAAGAGATAGTAAGAGAATAAACATCTGACATCCTACAGAAGAGATAGTAAGAGAATAAACATCTGACGTTCTACAGAAGAGATAGTAAGAGAATAAACATCTGACATCCTACAGAAGAGATAGTAAGAGAATAAACATCTTGCGTCCTACAGAAGAGATAGTAAGAGAATAAACATCTGACGTCCTACAAAAGAGATAGTAAGAGAATAAACATCTGACATCCTACAAAAGAGATAGTAAGACAATAAACATCTGACATCCTTCAGAAGAGATAGTAAGAGAATAAACATCTGACGTCCTACAGAAGAGATAGTAAGAGAATAAACATCTGACGTCCTACAGAAGAGATAGTAAGAGAATAAACAACTGACATCCTACAAAAGAGAATAAAAGAATAAACATTTGACGTCCTACAGAAGAGATACTAAGAGAATAAACATCTGACGTCCTACAGAAGAGATAGTAAGAGAATAAACATCTGACGTCCTACAGAAGAGATAGTAAGAGAATAAACATCTGACGTCCTACAAAAGAGATAGTAAGAGAATAAACATCTGATGTCCTACAGAAGAGATAGTAAGAGAATAAACATCTGACATCCTACAAAAGAGATAGTAAGAGAATAAACAACTGACATCCTACAAAAGAGATAGTAAGAGAATAAACATCTGACTTCCTACAGAAGAGATAGTAAAAGAATAAAAATTTGACGTCCTACAAAAGAGATAGTAAGAGAATAAACATCTGACGTCCTACAGAAGAGATAGTAAGAGAATAAACAACTGACGTCCTACAAAAGAGATAGTAAGAGAATAAACATCTGACGTCCTACAGAAGAGATAGTAAAAGAATACACATTTGACGTCCTACAAAAGAGATAGTAAGAGAATAAACATCTGACGTCCTACAGAAGAGATAGTAAGAGAATAAACAACTGACGTCCTACAGAAGAGATAGTAAGAGAATAAACATCTGACGTCCTACAAAAGAGAGTAAGAGAATAAACATCTGGCGTCTTACAGAAGAGATAATAAGAGAATAACCATCTGATGTCCTATAGAAGAGATAGTAAGAGAATAAACATCTGACGTCCTACAGAAGAGATAGTAAAAGAATAAACAACTGACATCCTACAAAAGAGAATAAAAGAATAAACATTTGACTTCCTACAGAAGAGATAGCAAGAGAATAAACATCTGACGTCCTACAGAAGAGATAGTAAGAGAATAAACATCTGACGTCCTACAGAAGAGATAGTAAGAGAATAAACAACTGACATCCTACAAAAGAGATAGTAAGAGAATAAACATCTGACGTCCTACAGAAGAGATAGTAAAAGAATAAACATTTAACGTCCTACAAAAGAGATAGTAAGAGAATAAACATCTGACGTCCTACAGAAGAGATAGTAAGAGAACAAACAACTGATATCCTACAGAAGAGATAGTAAGAGAATAAACAACTGATGTCCTACAGAAGAGATAGTAAGAATAAACATCTGACGTCCTACAAAAGAGAGTAAGAGAATAAACATCTGGCGTCTTACAGAAGAGATAGTAAGAGAATAAACATCTGATGTCCTATAGAAGAGATAGTAAGAGAATAAACATCTGACGCCCTACAGAAGAGATAGTAAGAGAATAAACATCTGACGTCCTACAGAAGAGATAGTAAGAGAATAAACATCTGACATCCTTCAGAAGAGATAGTAAGAGAATGAACATCTGGCGTCCTACAGAAGAGATAGTAAGAGAATAAATATCTGACGTCCTACAAAAGAGATAGTAAGAGAATAAGCATTTGACGTCCTACAGAAGAGATAGTAAGAGAATAAACATCTGACATCCTACAGAAGAGATAGTAAGAGAATAAACATCTGACGTTCTACAGAAGAGATAGTAAGAGAATAAACATCTGACATCCTACAGAAGAGATAGTAAGAGAATAAACATCTTGCGTCCTACAGAAGAGATAGTAAGAGAATAAACATCTTGCGTCCTACAGAAGAGATAGTAAGAGAATAAACATCTGACGTCCTACAAAAGAGATAGTAAGAGAATAAACATCTGACATCCTACAAAAGAGATAGTAAGACAATAAACATCTGACATCCTTCAGAAGAGATAGTAAGAGAATAAACATCTGACGTCCTACAGAAGAGATAGTAAGAGAATAAACATCTGACGTCCTACAGAAGAGATAGTAAGAGAATAAACAACTGACATCCTACAAAAGAGAATAAAAGAATAAACATTTGACGTCCTACAGAAGAGATACTAAGAGAATAAACATCTGACGTCCTACAGAAGAGATAGTAAGAGAATAAACATCTGACGTCCTACAGAAGAGATAGTAAGAGAATAAACATCTGACGTCCTACAAAAGAGATAGTAAGAGAATAAACATCTGATGTCCTACAGAAGAGATAGTAAGAGAATAAACATCTGACATCCTACAAAAGAGATAGTAAGAGAATAAACAACTGACATCCTACAAAAGAGATAGTAAGAGAATAAACATCTGACTTCCTACAGAAGAGATAGTAAAAGAATAAAAATTTGACGTCCTACAAAAGAGATAGTAAGAGAATAAACATCTGACGTCCTACAGAAGAGATAGTAAGAGAATAAACAACTGACGTCCTACAAAAGAGATAGTAAGAGAATAAACATCTGACGTCCTACAGAAGAGATAGTAAAAGAATAAACATTTGACGTCCTACAAAAGAGATAGTAAGAGAATAAACATCTGACGTCCTACAGAAGAGATAGTAAGAGAATAAACAACTGACGTCCTACAGAAGAGATAGTAAGAGAATAAACATCTGACGTCCTACAAAAGAGAGTAAGAGAATAAACATCTGGCGTCTTACAGAAGAGATAATAAGAGAATAACCATCTGATGTCCTATAGAAGAGATAGTAAGAGAATAAACATCTGACGTCCTACAGAAGAGATAGTAAGAGAATAAACAACTGACATCCTACAAAAGAGAATAAAAGAATAAACATTTGACGTCCTACAGAAGAGATAGTAAGAGAATAAACATCTGACGTCCTACAGAAGAGATAGTAAGAGAATAAACAACTGACATCCTACAAAAGAGATAGTAAGAGAATAAACATCTGACTTCCTACAGAAGAGATAGTAAAAGAATAAACATTTGACGTCCTACAAAAGAGATAGTAAGAGAATAAACATCTGACGTCCTACAGAAGAGATAGTAAGAGAATAAACAACTGACGTCCTACAAAAGAGATAGTAAGAGAATAAACATCTGGCGTCTTACAGAAGATATAGTAAGAGAATAACCATCTGATGTCCTATAGAAGAGATAGTAAGAGAATAAACATCTGACGTCCTACAGAAGAGACAGTACGAGAATAAACAACTGACATCCTACAAAAGGGAATAAAAGAATAAACATTTGACGTCCTACAGAAGAGATAGTAAGAGAATAAACATCTGACGTCCTACAGAAGAGATAGTAAGAGAATAAACATCTGACGTCCTACAGAAGAGATAGTAAGAGAATAAACAACTGACATCCTACAAAAGAGATAGTAAGAGAATAAACATCTGACGTCCTACAGAAGAGATAGTAAAAGAATAAACATTTAACGTCCTACAAAAGAGATAGTAAGAGAATAAACATCTGACGTCCTACAGAAGAGATAGTAAGAGAATAAACAACTGACATCCTACAGAAGAGATAGTAAGAGAATAAACAACTGATGTCCTACAGAAGAGATAGTAAGAATAAACATCTGACGTCCTACAAAAGAGAGTAAGAGAATAAACATCTGGCGTCTTACAGAAGAGATAGTAAGAGAATAAACATCTGATGTCCTATAGAAGAGATAGTAAGAGAATAAACATCTGACGCCCTACAGAAGAGATAGTAAGAGAATAAACATCTGACGTCCTACAGAAGAGATAGTAAGAGAATAAACATCTGACATCCTTCAGAAGAGATAGTAAGAGAATGAACATCTGGCGTCCTACAGAAGAGATAGTAAGAGAATAAACATCTGACGTCCTACAAAAGAGATAGTAAGAGAATAAACATTTGACGTCCTATAGAAGAGATAGTAAGAGAATAAACATCTGACATCCTACAGAAGAGATAGTAAGAGAATAAACATCTGACGTCCTACAGAAGAGATAGTAAGAGAATAAACATCTGACATCCTACAGAAGAGATAGTAAGAGAATAAACATCTTGCGTCCTACAGAAGAGATAGTAAGAGAATAAACATCTGACGTCCTACAAAAGAGATAGGAAGAGAATAAACATCTGACATACTACAAAAGAGATAGTAAGAGAATAAACATCTTGCGTCCTACAGAAGAGATAGTAAGAGAATAAACATCTGACGTCCTACAAAAGAGATAGTAAGAGAATAAACATCTGACGTCCTACAGAAGAGATAGTAAGAGAATAAACATCTGACATCCTTCAGAAGAGATAGTAAGAGAATAAACATCTGACGTCCTACAGAAGAGATAGTAAGAGAATAAACATCTGACGTCCTACAGAAGAGATAGTAAGAGAATAAACAACTGACATCCTACAAAAGAGAATAAAAGAATAAACATTTGACGTCCTACAGAAGAGATACTAAGAGAATAAACATCTGACGTCCTACAGAAGAGATAGTAAGAGAATAAACATCTGACGTCCTACAGAAGAGATAGTAAGAGAATAAACATCTGACGTCCTACAAAAGAGATAGTAAGAGAATAAACATCTGATGTCCTACAGAAGAGATAGTAAGAGAATAAACATCTGACATCCTACAAAAGAGATAGTAAGAGAATAAACAACTGACATCCTACAAAAGAGATAGTAAGAGAATAAACATCTGACTTCCTACAGAAGAGATAGTAAAAGAATAAAAATTTGACGTCCTACAAAAGAGATAGTAAGAGAATAAACATCTGACGTCCTACAGAAGAGATAGTAAGAGAATAAACAACTGACGTCCTACAAAAGAGATAGTAAGAGAATAAACATCTGACGTCCTACAGAAGAGATAGTAAAAGAATACACATTTGACGTCCTACAAAAGAGATAGTAAGAGAATAAACATCTGACGTCCTACAGAAGAGATAGTAAGAGAATAAACAACTGACGTCCTACAGAAGAGATAGTAAGAGAATAAACATCTGACGTCCTACAAAAGAGAGTAAGAGAATAAACATCTGGCGTCTTACAGAAGAGATAATAAGAGAATAACCATCTGATGTCCTATAGAAGAGATAGTAAGAGAATAAACATCTGACGTCCTACAGAAGAGATAGTAAAAGAATAAACCACTGACATCCTACAAAAGAGAATAAAAGAATAAACATTTGACTTCCTACAGAAGAGATAGCAAGAGAATAAACATCTGACGTCCTACAGAAGAGATAGTAAGAGAATAAACATCTGACGTCCTACAGAAGAGATAGTAAGAGAATAAACAACTGACATCCTACAAAAGAGATAGTAAGAGAATAAACATCTGACGTCCTACAGAAGAGATAGTAAAAGAATAAACATTTAACGTCCTACAAAAGAGATAGTAAGAGAATAAACATCTGACGTCCTACAGAAGAGATAGTAAGAGAACAAACAACTGATATCCTACAGAAGAGATAGTAAGAGAATAAACAACTGATGTCCTACAGAAGAGATAGTAAGAATAAACATCTGACGTCCTACAAAAGAGAGTAAGAGAATAAACATCTGGCGTCTTACAGAAGAGATAGTAAGAGAATAAACATCTGATGTCCTATAGAAGAGATAGTAAGAGAATAAACATCTGACGCCCTACAGAAGAGATAGTAAGAGAATAAACATCTGACGTCCTACAGAAGAGATAGTAAGAGAATAAACATCTGACATCCTTCAGAAGAGATAGTAAGAGAATGAACATCTGGCGTCCTACAGAAGAGATAGTAAGAGAATAAATATCTGACGTCCTACAAAAGAGATAGTAAGAGAATCAGCATTTGACGTCCTACAGAAGAGATAGTAAGAGAATAAACATCTGACATCCTACAGAAGAGATAGTAAGAGAATAAACATCTGACGTTCTACAGAAGAGATAGTAAGAGAATAAACATCTGACATCCTACAGAAGAGATAGTAAGAGAATAAACATCTTGCGTCCTACAGAAGAGATAGTAAGAGAATAAACATCTGACGTCCTACAAAAGAGATAGTAAGAGAATAAACATCTGACATCCTACAAAAGAGATAGTAAGACAATAAACATCTGACATCCTTCAGAAGAGATAGTAAGAGAATAAACATCTGACGTCCTACAGAAGAGATAGTAAGAGAATAAACATCTGACGTCCTACAGAAGAGATAGTAAGAGAATAAACAACTGACATCCTACAAAAGAGAATAAAAGAATAAACATTTGACGTCCTACAGAAGAGATACTAAGAGAATAAACATCTGACGTCCTACAGAAGAGATAGTAAAAGAATAAACATTTAACGTCCTACAAAAGAGATAGTAAGAGAATAAACATCTGACGTCCTACAGAAGAGATAGTAAGAGAATAAACAACTGACATCCTACAGAAGAGATAGTAAGAGAATAAACAACTGATGTCCTACAGAAGAGATAGTAAGAATAAACATCTGACGTCCTACAAAAGAGAGTAAGAGAATAAACATCTGGCGTCTTACAGAAGAGATAGTAAGAGAATAAACATCTGATGTCCTATAGAAGAGATAGTAAGAGAATAAACATCTGACGCCCTACAGAAGAGATAGTAAGAGAATAAACATCTGACGTCCTACAGAAGAGATAGTAAGAGAATAAACATCTGACATCCTTCAGAAGAGATAGTAAGAGAATGAACATCTGGCGTCCTACAGAAGAGATAGTAAGAGAATAAACATCTGACGTCCTACAAAAGAGATAGTAAGAGAATAAACATTTGACGTCCTATAGAAGAGATAGTAAGAGAATAAACATCTGACATCCTACAGAAGAGATAGTAAGAGAATAAACATCTGACGTCCTACAGAAGAGATAGTAAGAGAATAAACATCTGACATCCTACAGAAGAGATAGTAAGAGAATAAACATCTTGCGTCCTACAGAAGAGATAGTAAGAGAATAAACATCTGACGTCCTACAAAAGAGATAGGAAGAGAATAAACATCTGACATACTACAAAAGAGATAGTAAGAGAATAAACATCTTGCGTCCTACAGAAGAGATAGTAAGAGAATAAACATCTGACGTCCTACAAAAGAGATAGTAAGAGAATAAACATCTGACGTCCTACAGAAGAGATAGTAAGAGAATAAACATCTGACATCCTTCAGAAGAGATAGTAAGAGAATAAACATCTGACGTCCTACAGAAGAGATAGTAAGAGAATAAACATCTGACGTCCTACAGAAGAGATAGTAAGAGAATAAACAACTGACATCCTACAAAAGAGAATAAAAGAATAAACATTTGACGTCCTACAGAAGAGATACTAAGAGAATAAACATCTGACGTCCTACAGAAGAGATAGTAAGAGAATAAACATCTGACGTCCTACAGAAGAGATAGTAAGAGAATAAACATCTGACGTCCTACAAAAGAGATAGTAAGAGAATAAACATCTGATGTCCTACAGAAGAGATAGTAAGAGAATAAACATCTGACATCCTACAAAAGAGATAGTAAGAGAATAAACAACTGACATCCTACAAAAGAGATAGTAAGAGAATAAACATCTGACTTCCTACAGAAGAGATAGTAAAAGAATAAAAATTTGACGTCCTACAAAAGAGATAGTAAGAGAATAAACATCTGACGTCCTACAGAAGAGATAGTAAGAGAATAAACAACTGACGTCCTACAAAAGAGATAGTAAGAGAATAAACATCTGACGTCCTACAGAAGAGATAGTAAAAGAATACACATTTGACGTCCTACAAAAGAGATAGTAAGAGAATAAACATCTGACGTCCTACAGAAGAGATAGTAAGAGAATAAACAACTGACGTCCTACAGAAGAGATAGTAAGAGAATAAACATCTGACGTCCTACAAAAGAGAGTAAGAGAATAAACATCTGGCGTCTTACAGAAGAGATAATAAGAGAATAACCATCTGATGTCCTATAGAAGAGATAGTAAGAGAATAAACATCTGACGTCCTACAGAAGAGATAGTAAAAGAATAAACCACTGACATCCTACAAAAGAGAATAAAAGAATAAACATTTGACTTCCTACAGAAGAGATAGCAAGAGAATAAACATCTGACGTCCTACAGAAGAGATAGTAAGAGAATAAACATCTGACGTCCTACAGAAGAGATAGTAAGAGAATAAACAACTGACATCCTACAAAAGAGATAGTAAGAGAATAAACATCTGACGTCCTACAGAAGAGATAGTAAAAGAATAAACATTTAACGTCCTACAAAAGAGATAGTAAGAGAATAAACATCTGACGTCCTACAGAAGAGATAGTAAGAGAACAAACAACTGATATCCTACAGAAGAGATAGTAAGAGAATAAACAACTGATGTCCTACAGAAGAGATAGTAAGAATAAACATCTGACGTCCTACAAAAGAGAGTAAGAGAATAAACATCTGGCGTCTTACAGAAGAGATAGTAAGAGAATAAACATCTGATGTCCTATAGAAGAGATAGTAAGAGAATAAACATCTGACGCCCTACAGAAGAGATAGTAAGAGAATAAACATCTGACGTCCTACAGAAGAGATAGTAAGAGAATAAACATCTGACATCCTTCAGAAGAGATAGTAAGAGAATGAACATCTGGCGTCCTACAGAAGAGATAGTAAGAGAATAAATATCTGACGTCCTACAAAAGAGATAGTAAGAGAATAAGCATTTGACGTCCTACAGAAGAGATAGTAAGAGAATAAACATCTGACATCCTACAGAAGAGATAGTAAGAGAATAAACATCTGACGTTCTACAGAAGAGATAGTAAGAGAATAAACATCTGACATCCTACAGAAGAGATAGTAAGAGAATAAACATCTTGCGTCCTACAGAAGAGATAGTAAGAGAATAAACATCTGACGTCCTACAAAAGAGATAGTAAGAGAATAAACATCTGACATCCTACAAAAGAGATAGTAAGACAATAAACATCTGACATCCTTCAGAAGAGATAGTAAGAGAATAAACATCTGACGTCCTACAGAAGAGATAGTAAGAGAATAAACATCTGACGTCCTACAGAAGAGATAGTAAGAGAATAAACAACTGACATCCTACAAAAGAGAATAAAAGAATAAACATTTGACGTCCTACAGAAGAGATACTAAGAGAATAAACATCTGACGTCCTACAGAAGAGATAGTAAGAGAATAAACATCTGATGTCCTACAGAAGAGATAGTAAGAGAATAAACATCTGACGTCCTACAAAAGAGATAGTAAGAGAATAAACATCTGATGTCCTACAGAAGAGATAGTAAGAGAATAAACATCTGACATCCTACAAAAGAGATAGTAAGAGAATAAACAACTGACATCCTACAAAAGAGATAGTAAGAGAATAAACATCTGACTTCCTACAGAAGAGATAGTAAAAGAATAAAAATTTGACGTCCTACAAAAGAGATAGTAAGAGAATAAACATCTGACGTCCTACAGAAGAGATAGTAAGAGAATAAACAACTGACGTCCTACAAAAGAGATAGTAAGAGAATAAACATCTGACGTCCTACAGAAGAGATAGTAAAAGAATAAACATTTGACGTCCTACAAAAGAGATAGTAAGAGAATAAACATCTGACGTCCTACAGAAGAGATAGTAAGAGAATAAACAACTGACGTCCTACAGAAGAGATAGTAAGAGAATAAACATCTGACGTCCTACAAAAGAGAGTAAGAGAATAAACATCTGGCGTCTTACAGAAGAGATAATAAGAGAATAACCATCTGATGTCCTATAGAAGAGATAGTAAGAGAATAAACATCTGACGTCCTACAGAAGAGATAGTAAGAGAATAAACAACTGACATCCTACAGAAGAGATAGTAAGAGAATAAACATCTGACGTCCTACAGAAGAGATAGTAAAAGAATAAACATTTGACGTCCTACAAAAGAGATAGTAAGAGAATAAACATCTGACGTCCTACAGAAGAGATAGTAAGAGAATAAACAACTGACTTCCTACAGAAGAGATAGTAAAAGAATAAACATTTGACGTCCTACAAAAGAGATAGTAAGAGAATAAACATCTGACGTCCTACAGAAGAGATAGTAAGAGAATAAACAACTGACGTCCTACAAAAGAGATAGTAAGAGAATAAACATCTGGCGTCTTACAGAAGATATAGTAAGAGAATAACCATCTGATGTCCTATAGAAGAGATAGTAAGAGAATAAACATCTGACGTCCTACAGAAGAGACAGTAAGAGAATAAACAACTGACATCCTACAAAAGGGAATAAAAGAATAAACATTTGACGTCCTACAGAAGAGATAGTAAGAGAATAAACATCTGACGTCCTACAGAAGAGATAGTAAGAGAATAAACATCTGACGTCCTACAGAAGAGATAGTAAGAGAATAAACAACTGACATCCTACAAAAGAGATAGTAAGAGAATAAACATCTGACGTCCTACAGAAGAGATAGTAAAAGAATAAACATTTAACGTCCTACAAAAGAGATAGTAAGAGAATAAACATCTGACGTCCTACAGAAGAGATAGTAAGAGAATAAACAACTGACATCCTACAGAAGAGATAGTAAGAGAATAAACAACTGATGTCCTACAGAAGAGATAGTAAGAATAAACATCTGACGTCCTACAAAAGAGAGTAAGAGAATAAACATCTGGCGTCTTACAGAAGAGATAGTAAGAGAATAAACATCTGATGTCCTATAGAAGAGATAGTAAGAGAATAAACATCTGACGCCCTACAGAAGAGATAGTAAGAGAATAAACATCTGACGTCCTACAGAAGAGATAGTAAGAGAATAAACATCTGACATCCTTCAGAAGAGATAGTAAGAGAATGAACATCTGGCGTCCTACAGAAGAGATAGTAAGAGAATAAACATCTGACGTCCTACAAAAGAGATAGTAAGAGAATAAACATTTGACGTCCTATAGAAGAGATAGTAAGAGAATAAACATCTGACATCCTACAGAAGAGATAGTAAGAGAATAAACATCTGACGTCCTACAGAAGAGATAGTAAGAGAATAAACATCTGACATCCTACAGAAGAGATAGTAAGAGAATAAACATCTTGCGTCCTACAGAAGAGATAGTAAGAGAATAAACATCTGACGTCCTACAAAAGAGATAGGAAGAGAATAAACATCTGACATACTACAAAAGAGATAGTAAGAGAATAAACATCTTGCGTCCTACAGAAGAGATAGTAAGAGAATAAACATCTGACGTCCTACAAAAGAGATAGTAAGAGAATAAACATCTGACGTCCTACAGAAGAGATAGTAAGAGAATAAACATCTGACATCCTTCAGAAGAGATAGTAAGAGAATAAACATCTGACGTCCTACAGAAGAGATAGTAAGAGAATAAACATCTGACATCCTTCAGAAGAGATAGTAAGAGAATAAACAACTGACATCCTACAAAAGAGAGTAAAAGAATAAACATTTGACGTCCTACAGAAGAGATAGTAAGAGAATAAACATCTGACATCCTACAGAAGAGATAGTAAGAGAATAAACATCTGACGTCCTACAGAAGAGATAGTAAGAGAATAAACAACTGACATCTTACAAAAGAGAATAAAAGAATAAACATTTGACGTCCTACAGAAGAGATAGTAAGAGAATAAACATCTGACGTCCTACAGAAGAGATAGTAAGAGAATAAACATCTGACGTCCTACAGAAGAGATAGTAAGAGAATAAACATCTGACGTCCTACAAAAGAGATAGTAAGAGAATAAACATCTGATGTCCTACAGAAGAGATAGTAAGAGAATAAACATCTGACGTCCTACAAAAGAGATAGTAAGAGAATAAACATCTGAGGGCCTACAGAAGAGATAGTAAGAGAATAAACATCTGACGTCCTACAGAAGAGATAGTAGGAGAATAAACAACTGACATCCTACAAAAGAGATAGTAAGAGAATAAACATCTGACTTCCTACAGAAGAGATAGTAAAAGAATAAAAATTTGACGTCCTACAAAAGAGATAGTAAGAGAATAAACATCTGACGTCCTACAGAAGAGATAGTAAGAGAATAAACAACTGACGTCCTACAAAAGAGATGGTAAGAGAATAAACATCTGACGTCCTACAGAAGAGATAGTAAAAGAATAAACATTTGACGTCCTACAAAAGAGATAGTAAGAGAATAAACATCTGACGTCCTACAGAAGAGATAGTAAGAGAATAAACAACTGACGTCCTACAGAAGAGATAGTAAGAGAATAAACATCTGACGTCCTACAAATAAGAGTAAGAGAATAAACATCTGGCGTCTTACAGAAGAGATAATAAGAGAATAACCATCTGATGTCCTATAGAAGAGATAGTAAGAGAATAAACATCTGACGTCCTACAGAAGAGATAGTAAGAGAATAAACAACTGACATCCTACAAAAGAGAATAAAAGAATAAACATTTGACGTTCTACAGAAGAGATAGTAAGAGAATAAACATCTGACGTCCTACAGAAGAGATAGTAAGAGAATAAACAACTGACATCCTACAAAAGAGATAGTAAGAGAATAAACATCTGACTTCCTACAGAAGAGATAGTAAAAGAATAAACATTTGACGTCCTACAAAAGAGATAGTAAGAGAATAAACATCTGACGTCCTACAGAAGAGATAGTAAGAGAATAAACAACTGACGTCCTACAAAAGAGATAGTAAGAGAATAAACATCTGACGTCCTACAGAAGAGATAGTAAAAGAATAAAAATTTGATGTCCTACAAAAGAATAATCATCTGACGTCCTACAGAAGAGATAGTAAGAGAATAAACAACTGACGTCCTACAGAAGAGATAGTAAGAGAATAAACATCTGACGTCCTACAAAAGAGAGTAAGAGAATAAACATCTGGCGTCTTACAGAAGATATAGTAAGAGAATAACCATCTGATGTCCTATAGAAGAGATAGTAAGAGAATAAACATCTGACGTCCTACAGAAGAGATAGTAAAAGAATAAACAACTGACATCCTACAAAAGAGAGTAAAAGAATAAACATTTGACGTCCTACAGAAGAGATAGTAAGAGAATAAACATCTGACATCCTACAGAAGAGATAGTAAGAGAATAAACATCTGACGTCCTACAGAAGAGATAGTAAGAGAATAAACATCTGACATCCTACAAAAGAGATAGTAAGAGAATAAACATCTGATGTCCCACAGAAGAGATAGTAAGAGAATAAACATCTGACGTCCTACAGAATAGATAGTAAGAGAATAAACAACTGACATCCTACAAAAGAGATAGTAAGAGAATAAACATCTGACGTCCTACAGAAGAGATAGTAAAAGAATAAACATTTGACGTCCTACAAAAGAGATAGTAAGACAATGAACATCTGACGTCCTACAGAAGAGATAGTAAGAGAATAAACATCTGACGTCCTATAGAAGAGATAGTAAGAGAATAAACATCTGACGTCCTACAGAAGAGATAGTAAGAGAATAAACAACTGACATCCTACAAAAGAGAATAAAAGAATAAACATTTGACGTCCTACAGAAGAGATAGTAAGAGAATAAACATCTGACGTCCTACAGAAGAGATAGTAAGAGAATAAACATCTGACGTCCTACAGAAGAGATAGTAAGAGAATAAACATCTGACGTCCTACAAAAGAGATAGTAAGAGAATAAACATCTGATGTCCTACAGAAGAGATAGTAAGAGAATAAACATCTGACATCCTACAAAAGAGATAGTAAGAGAATAAACATCTGAGGTCCTACAGAAGAGATAGTAAGAGAATAAACATCTGACGTCCTACAGAAGAGATAGTAAGAGAATAAACAACTGACATCCTACAAAAGAGATAGTAAGAGAATAAACAACTGACATCCTACAAAAGAGAATAAAAGAATAAACATCTGAGGTCCTACAGAAGAGATAGTAAGAGAATAAACATCTGACGTCCTACAGAAGAGATAGTAAGAGAATAAACAACTGACATCCTACAAAAGAGATAGTAAGAGAATAAACATCTGACTTCCTACAAAAGAGATAGTAAAAGAATAAACATTTGACGTCCTACAAAAGAGATAGTAAGAGAATAACCATCTGATGTCCTATAGAAGAGATAGTAAGAGAATAAACAACTGACGTCCTACAAAAGAGATAGTAAGAGAATAAACATCTGACGTCCTACAGAAGAGATAGTAAAAGAATAAACATTTGACGTCCTACAAAAGAGATAGTAAGAGAATAAACATCTGACGTCCTACAGAAGAGATAGTAAGAGAATAAACAACTGACGTCCTACAGAAGAGATAGTAAGAGAATAAACATCTGACGTCCTACAAAAGAGAGTAAGAGAATAAACATCTGGCGTCTTACAGAAGATATAGTAAGAGAATAACCATCTGATGTCCTATAGAAGAGATAGTAAGAGAATAAACATCTGACGTCCTACAGAAGAGATAGTAAAAGAATAAACAACTGACATCCTACAAAAGAGAGTAAAAGAATAAACATTTGACGTCCTACAGAAGAGATAGTAAGAGAATAAACATCTGACATCCTACAAAAGAGATAGTAAGAGAATAAACATCTGATGTCCCACAGAAGAGATAGTAAGAGAATAAACATCTGACGTCCTACAGAATAGATAGTAAGAGAATAAACAACTGACATCCTACAAAAGAGATAGTAAGAGAATAAACATCTGACGTCCTACAGAAGAGATAGTAAAAGAATAAACATTTGACGTCCTACAAAAGAGATAGTAAGACAATGAACATCTGACGTCCTACAGAAGAGATAGTAAGAGAATAAACATCTGACGTCCTATAGAAGATATAGTAAGAGAATAAACATCTGACGTCCTACAGAAGAGATAGTAAGAGAATAAACAATTGACATCCTACAAAAGAGAATAAAAGAATAAACATTTGACGTACTACAGAAGAGATAGTAAGAGAATAAACATCTGACGTCCTACAGAAGAGATTGTAAGAGAATAAACATCTGACGTCCTACAGAAGAGATAGTAAGAGAATAAACATCTGACGTCCTACAAAAGAGATAGTAAGAGAATAAACATCTGATGTCCTACAGAAGAGATAGTAAGAGAATAAACATCTGACATCCTACAAAAGAGATAGTAAGAGAATAAACATCTGAGGTCCTACAGAAGAGATAGTAAGAGAATAAACATCTGACGTCCTACAGAAGAGATAGTAAGAGAATAAACAACTGACATCCTACAAAAGAGATAGTAAGAGAATAAACATCTGACTTCCTACAGAAGAGATAGTAAAAGAATAAAAATTTGACGTCCTACAAAAGAGATAGTAAGAGAATAAACATCTGACGTCCTACAGAAGAGATAGTAAGAGAATAAACAACTGACGTCCTACAAAAGAGATAGTAAGAAAATAAACATCTGACGTCCTACAGAAGAGATAGTAAAAGAATAAACATTTGACGTCCTACAAAAGAGATAGTAAGAGAATAAACATCTGACGTCCTACAGAAGAGATAGTAAGAGAATAAACAACTGACGTCCTACAGAAGAGATAGTAAGAGAATAAACATCTGACGTCCTACAAAAGAGAGTAAGAGAATAAACATCTGGCGTCTTACAGAAGAGATAATAAGAGAATAACCATCTGATGTCCTATAGAAGAGATAGTAAGAGAATAAACATCTGACGTCCTACAGAAGAGATAGTAAGAGAATAAACAACTGACATCCTACAAAAGAGAATAAAAGAATAAACATTTGACGTCCTACAGAAGAGATAGTAAGAGAATAAACATCTGACGTCCTACAGAAGAGATAGTAAGAGAATAAACAACTGACATCCTACAAAAGAGATAGTAAGAGAATAAACATCTGACTTCCTACAGAAGAGATAGTAAAAGAATAAACATTTGACGTCCTACAAAAGAGATAGTAAGAGAATAAACATCTGACGTCCTACAGAAGAGATAGTAAGAGAATAAACAACTGACGTCCTACAAAAGAGATAGTAAGAGAATAAACATCTGACGTCCTACAGAAGAGATAGTAAAAGAATAAAACTTTGACGTCCTACAAAAGAGATAGTAAGAGAATAAACATCTGACGTCCTACAGAAGAGATAGTAAGAGAATAAACAACTGACGTCCTACAGAAGAGATAGTAAGAGAATAAACATCTGACGTCCTACAGAAGAGAGTAAGAGAATAAACATGTGGCGTCTTACAGAAGATATAGTAAGAGAATAACCATCTGATGTCCTATAGAAGAGATAGTAAGAGAATAAACATCTGACGTCCTACAGAAGAGATAGTAAAAGAATAAACAACTGACATCCTACAAAAGAGAGTAAAAGAATAAACATTTGACATCCTACAGAAGAGATAGTAAGAGAATAAACATCTGACATCCTACAGAAGAGATAGTAAGAGAATAAACATCTGACGTCCTACAGAAGAGATAGTAAGAGAATAAACATCTGACATCCTACAAAAGAGATAGTAAGAGAATAAACATCTGATGTCCCACAGAAGAGATAGTAAGAGAATAAACATCTGACGTCCTACAGAATAGATAGTAAGAGAATAAACAACTGACATCCTACAAAAGAGATAGTAAGAGAATAAACATCTGACGTCCTACAGAAGAGATAGTAAAAGAATAAACATTTGACGTCCTACAAAAGAGATAGTAAGACAATGAACATCTGACGTCCTACAGAAGAGATAGTAAGAGAATAAACATCTGACGTCCTATAGAAGAGATAGTAAGAGAATAAACATCTGACGTCCTACAGAAGAGATAGTAAGAGAATAAACAACTGACATCCTACAAAAGAGAATAAAAGAATAAACATTTGACGTCCTACAGAAGAGATAGTAAGAGAATAAACATCTGACGTCCTACAGAAGAGATAGTAAGAGAATAAACATCTGACGTCCTACAGAAGAGATAGTAAGAGAATAAACATCTGACGTCCTACAAAAGAGATAGTAAGAGAATAAACATCTGATGTCCTACAGAAGAGATAGTAAGAGAATAAACATCTGACATCCTACAAAAGAGATAGTAAGAGAATAAACATCTGAGGTCCTACAGAAGAGATAGTAAGAGAATAAACATCTGACGTCCTACAGAAGAGATAGTAAGAGAATAAACAACTGACATCCTACAAAAGAGATAGTAAGAGAATAAACATCTGACTTCCTACAGAAGAGATAGTAAAAGAATAAAAATTTGACGTCCTACAAAAGAGATAGTAAGAGAATAAACATCTGACGTCCTACAGAAGAGATAGTAAGAGAATAAACAACTGACGTCCTACAAAAGAGATAGTAAGAGAATAAACATCTGACGTCCTACAAAAGAGAGTAAGAGAATAAACATCTGGCGTCTTACAGAAGAGATAATAAGAGAATAACCATCTGATGTCCTATAGAAGAGATAGTAAGAGAATAAACATCTGACGTCCTACAGAAGAGATAGTAAGAGAATAAACAACTGACATCCTACAAAAGAGAATAAAAGAATAAACATTTGACGTCCTACAGAAGAGATAGTAAGAGAATAAACATCTGACGTCCTACAGAAGAGATAGTAAGAGAATAAACAACTGACATCCTACAAAAGAGATAGTAAGAGAATAAACATCTGACTTCCTACAGAAGAGATAGTAAAAGAATAAACATTTGACGTCCTACAAAAGAGATAGTAAGAGAATAAACATCTGACGTCCTACAGAAGAGATAGTAAGAGAATAAACAACTGACGTCCTACAAAAGAGATAGTAAGAGAATAAACATCTGACGTCCTACAGAAGAGATAGTAAAAGAATAAAACTTTGACGTCCTACAAAAGAGATAGTAAGAGAATAAACATCTGACGTCCTACAGAAGAGATAGTAAGAGAATAAACAACTGACGTCCTACAGAAGAGATAGTAAGAGAATAAACATCTGACGTCCTACAGAAGAGAGTAAGAGAATAAACATGTGGCGTCTTACAGAAGATATAGTAAGAGAATAACCATCTGATGTCCTATAGAAGAGATAGTAAGAGAATAAACATCTGACGTCCTACAGAAGAGATAGTAAAAGAATAAACAACTGACATCCTACAAAAGAGAGTAAAAGAATAAACATTTGACATCCTACAGAAGAGATAGTAAGAGAATAAACATCTGACATCCTACAGAAGAGATAGTAAGAGAATAAACATCTGACGTCCTACAGAAGAGATAGTAAGAGAATAAACATCTGACATCCTACAAAAGAGATAGTAAGAGAATAAACATCTGATGTCCCACAGAAGAGATAGTAAGAGAATAAACATCTGACGTCCTACAGAATAGATAGTAAGAGAATAAACAACTGACATCCTACAAAAGAGATAGTAAGAGAATAAACATCTGACGTCCTACAGAAGAGATAGTAAAAGAATAAACATTTGACGTCCTACAAAAGAGATAGTAAGACAATGAACATCTGACGTCCTACAGAAGAGATAGTAAGAGAATAAACATCTGACGTCCTATAGAAGAGATAGTAAGAGAATAAACATCTGACGTCCTACAGAAGAGATAGTAAGAGAATAAACATCTGACGTCCTACAAAAGAGATAGTAAGAGAATAAACATCTGATGTCCTACAGAAGAGATAGTAAGAGAATAAACATCTGACATCCTACAAAAGAGATAGTAAGAGAATAAACATCTGAGGTCCTACAGAAGAGATAGTAAGAGAATAAACATCTGACGTCCTACAGAAGAGATAGTAAGAGAATAAACAACTGACATCCTACAAAAGAGATAGTAAGAGAATAAACATCTGACTTCCTACAGAAGAGATAGTAAAAGAATAAAAATTTGACGTCCTACAAAAGAGATAGTAAGAGAATAAACATCTGACGTCCTACAGAAGAGATAGTAAGAGAATAAACAACTGACGTCCTACAAAAGAGATAGTAAGAGAATAAACATCTGACGTCCTACAAAAGAGAGTAAGAGAATAAACATCTGGCGTCTTACAGAAGAGATAATAAGAGAATAACCATCTGATGTCCTATAGAAGAGATAGTAAGAGAATAAACATCTGACGTCCTACAGAAGAGATAGTAAGAGAATAAACAACTGACATCCTACAAAAGAGAATAAAAGAATAAACATTTGACGTCCTACAGAAGAGATAGTAAGAGAATAAACATCTGACGTCCAACAGAAGAGATAGTAAGAGAATAAACAACTGACATCCTACAAAAGAGATAGTAAGAGAATAAACATCTGACTTCCTACAGAAGAGATAGTAAAAGAATAAACATTTGACGTCCTACAAAAGAGATAGTAAGAGAATAAACATCTGACGTCCTACAGAAGAGATAGTAAGAGAATAAACAACTGACGTCCTACAAAAGAGATAGTAAGAGAATAAACATCTGACGTCCTACAGAAGAGATAGTAAAAGAATAAACATTTGACGTCCTACAAAAGAGATAGTAAGACAATGAACATCTGACGTCCTACAGAAGAGATAGTAAGAGAATAAACATCTGACGTCCTATAGAAGAGATAGTAAGAGAATAAACATCTGACGTCCTACAGAAGAGATAGTAAGAGAATAAACAACTGACATCCTACAAAAGAGAATAAAAGAATAAACATTTGACGTCCTACAGAAGAGATAGTAAGAGAATAAACATCTGACGTCCTACAGAAGAGATAGTAAGAGAATAAACATCTGACGTCCTACAGAAGAGATAGTAAGAGAATAAACATCTGACGTCCTACAAAAGAGATAGTAAGAGAATAAACATCTGATGTCCTACAGAAGAGATAGTAAGAGAATAAACATCTGACATCCTACAAAAGAGATAGTAAGAGAATAAACATCTGAGGTCCTACAGAAGAGATAGTAAGAGAATAAACATCTGACGTCCTACAGAAGAGATAGTAAGAGAATAAACAACTGACATCCTACAAAAGAGATAGTAAGAGAATAAACAACTGACATCCTACAAAAGAGAATAAAAGAATAAACATCTGAGGTCCTACAGAAGAGATAGTAAGAGAATAAACATCTGACGTCCTACAGAAGAGATAGTAAGAGAATAAACAACTGACATCCTACAAAAGAGATAGTAAGAGAATAAACATCTGACTTCCTACAAAAGAGATAGTAAAAGAATAAACATTTGACGTCCTACAAAAGAGATAGTAAGAGAATAACCATCTGATGTCCTATAGAAGAGATAGTAAGAGAATAAACAACTGACGTCCTACAAAAGAGATAGTAAGAGAATAAACATCTGACGTCCTACAGAAGAGATAGTAAAAGAATAAACATTTGACGTCCTACAAAAGAGATAGTAAGAGAATAAACATCTGACGTCCTACAGAAGAGATAGTAAGAGAATAAACAACTGACGTCCTACAGAAGAGATAGTAAGAGAATAAACATCTGACGTCCTACAAAAGAGAGTAAGAGAATAAACATCTGGCGTCTTACAGAAGATATAGTAAGAGAATAACCATCTGATGTCCTATAGAAGAGATAGTAAGAGAATAAACATCTGACGTCCTACAGAAGAGATAGTAAAAGAATAAACAACTGACATCCTACAAAAGAGAGTAAAAGAATAAACATTTGACGTCCTACAGAAGAGATAGTAAGAGAATAAACATCTGACATCCTACAAAAGAGATAGTAAGAGAATAAACATCTGATGTCCCACAGAAGAGATAGTAAGAGAATAAACATCTGACGTCCTACAGAATAGATAGTAAGAGAATAAACAACTGACATCCTACAAAAGAGATAGTAAGAGAATAAACATCTGACGTCCTACAGAAGAGATAGTAAAAGAATAAACATTTGACGTCCTACAAAAGAGATAGTAAGACAATGAACATCTGACGTCCTACAGAAGAGATAGTAAGAGAATAAACATCTGACGTCCTATAGAAGATATAGTAAGAGAATAAACATCTGACGTCCTACAGAAGAGATAGTAAGAGAATAAACAACTGACATCCTACAAAAGAGAATAAAAGAATAAACATTTGACGTACTACAGAAGAGATAGTAAGAGAATAAACATCTGACGTCCTACAGAAGAGATTGTAAGAGAATAAACATCTGACGTCCTACAGAAGAGATAGTAAGAGAATAAACATCTGACGTCCTACAAAAGAGATAGTAAGAGAATAAACATCTGATGTCCTACAGAAGAGATAGTAAGAGAATAAACATCTGACATCCTACAAAAGAGATAGTAAGAGAATAAACATCTGAGGTCCTACAGAAGAGATAGTAAGAGAATAAACATCTGACGTCCTACAGAAGAGATAGTAAGAGAATAAACAACTGACATCCTACAAAAGAGATAGTAAGAGAATAAACATCTGACTTCCTACAGAAGAGATAGTAAAAGAATAAAAATTTGACGTCCTACAAAAGAGATAGTAAGAGAATAAACATCTGACGTCCTACAGAAGAGATAGTAAGAGAATAAACAACTGACGTCCTACAAAAGAGATAGTAAGAAAATAAACATCTGACGTCCTACAGAAGAGATAGTAAAAGAATAAACATTTGACGTCCTACAAAAGAGATAGTAAGAGAATAAACATCTGACGTCCTACAGAAGAGATAGTAAGAGAATAAACAACTGACGTCCTACAGAAGAGATAGTAAGAGAATAAACATCTGACGTCCTACAAAAGAGAGTAAGAGAATAAACATCTGGCGTCTTACAGAAGAGATAATAAGAGAATAACCATCTGATGTCCTATAGAAGAGATAGTAAGAGAATAAACATCTGACGTCCTACAGAAGAGATAGTAAGAGAATAAACAACTGACATCCTACAAAAGAGAATAAAAGAATAAACATTTGACGTCCTACAGAAGAGATAGTAAGAGAATAAACATCTGACGTCCTACAGAAGAGATAGTAAGAGAATAAACAACTGACATCCTACAAAAGAGATAGTAAGAGAATAAACATCTGACTTCCTACAGAAGAGATAGTAAAAGAATAAACATTTGACGTCCTACAAAAGAGATAGTAAGAGAATAAACATCTGACGTCCTACAGAAGAGATAGTAAGAGAATAAACAACTGACGTCCTACAAAAGAGATAGTAAGAGAATAAACATCTGACGTCCTACAGAAGAGATAGTAAAAGAATAAAACTTTGACGTCCTACAAAAGAGATAGTAAGAGAATAAACATCTGACGTCCTACAGAAGAGATAGTAAGAGAATAAACAACTGACGTCCTACAGAAGAGATAGTAAGAGAATAAACATCTGACGTCCTACAGAAGAGAGTAAGAGAATAAACATGTGGCGTCTTACAGAAGATATAGTAAGAGAATAACCATCTGATGTCCTATAGAAGAGATAGTAAGAGAATAAACATCTGACGTCCTACAGAAGAGATAGTAAAAGAATAAACAACTGACATCCTACAAAAGAGAGTAAAAGAATAAACATTTGACATCCTACAGAAGAGATAGTAAGAGAATAAACATCTGACATCCTACAGAAGAGATAGTAAGAGAATAAACATCTGACGTCCTACAGAAGAGATAGTAAGAGAATAAACATCTGACATCCTACAAAAGAGATAGTAAGAGAATAAACATCTGATGTCCCACAGAAGAGATAGTAAGAGAATAAACATCTGACGTCCTACAGAATAGATAGTAAGAGAATAAACAACTGACATCCTACAAAAGAGATAGTAAGAGAATAAACATCTGACGTCCTACAGAAGAGATAGTAAAAGAATAAACATTTGACGTCCTACAAAAGAGATAGTAAGACAATGAACATCTGACGTCCTACAGAAGAGATAGTAAGAGAATAAACATCTGACGTCCTATAGAAGAGATAGTAAGAGAATAAACATCTGACGTCCTACAGAAGAGATAGTAAGAGAATAAACAACTGACATCCTACAAAAGAGAATAAAAGAATAAACATTTGACGTCCTACAGAAGAGATAGTAAGAGAATAAACATCTGACGTCCTACAGAAGAGATAGTAAGAGAATAAACATCTGACGTCCTACAGAAGAGATAGTAAGAGAATAAACATCTGACGTCCTACAAAAGAGATAGTAAGAGAATAAACATCTGATGTCCTACAGAAGAGATAGTAAGAGAATAAACATCTGACATCCTACAAAAGAGATAGTAAGAGAATAAACATCTGAGGTCCTACAGAAGAGATAGTAAGAGAATAAACATCTGACGTCCTACAGAAGAGATAGTAAGAGAATAAACAACTGACATCCTACAAAAGAGATAGTAAGAGAATAAACATCTGACTTCCTACAGAAGAGATAGTAAAAGAATAAAAATTTGACGTCCTACAAAAGAGATAGTAAGAGAATAAACATCTGACGTCCTACAGAAGAGATAGTAAGAGAATAAACAACTGACGTCCTACAAAAGAGATAGTAAGAGAATAAACATCTGACGTCCTACAAAAGAGAGTAAGAGAATAAACATCTGGCGTCTTACAGAAGAGATAATAAGAGAATAACCATCTGATGTCCTATAGAAGAGATAGTAAGAGAATAAACATCTGACGTCCTACAGAAGAGATAGTAAGAGAATAAACAACTGACATCCTACAAAAGAGAATAAAAGAATAAACATTTGACGTCCTACAGAAGAGATAGTAAGAGAATAAACATCTGACGTCCTACAGAAGAGATAGTAAGAGAATAAACAACTGACATCCTACAAAAGAGATAGTAAGAGAATAAACATCTGACTTCCTACAGAAGAGATAGTAAAAGAATAAACATTTGACGTCCTACAAAAGAGATAGTAAGAGAATAAACATCTGACGTCCTACAGAAGAGATAGTAAGAGAATAAACAACTGACGTCCTACAAAAGAGATAGTAAGAGAATAAACATCTGATGTCCTACAGAAGAGATAGTAAGAGAATAAACATCTGACGTCCTACAAAAGAGATAGTAAGAGAATAAACATCTGAGGGCCTACAGAAGAGATAGTAAGAGAATAAACATCTGACGTCCTACAGAAGAGATAGTAGGAGAATAAACAACTGACATCCTACAAAAGAGATAGTAAGAGAATAAACATCTGACTTCCTACAGAAGAGATAGTAAAAGAATAAAAATTTGACGTCCTACAAAAGAGATAGTAAGAGAATAAACATCTGACGTCCTACAGAAGAGATAGTAAGAGAATAAACAACTGACGTCCTACAAAAGAGATGGTAAGAGAATAAACATCTGACGTCCTACAGAAGAGATAGTAAAAGAATAAACATTTGACGTCCTACAAAAGAGATAGTAAGAGAATAAACATCTGACGTCCTACAGAAGAGATAGTAAGAGAATAAACAACTGACGTCCTACAGAAGAGATAGTAAGAGAATAAACATCTGACGTCCTACAAATAAGAGTAAGAGAATAAACATCTGGCGTCTTACAGAAGAGATAATAAGAGAATAACCATCTGATGTCCTATAGAAGAGATAGTAAGAGAATAAACATCTGACGTCCTACAGAAGAGATAGTAAGAGAATAAACAACTGACATCCTACAAAAGAGAATAAAAGAATAAACATTTGACGTTCTACAGAAGAGATAGTAAGAGAATAAACATCTGACGTCCTACAGAAGAGATAGTAAGAGAATAAACAACTGACATCCTACAAAAGAGATAGTAAGAGAATAAACATCTGACTTCCTACAGAAGAGATAGTAAAAGAATAAACATTTGACGTCCTACAAAAGAGATAGTAAGAGAATAAACATCTGACGTCCTACAGAAGAGATAGTAAGAGAATAAACAACTGACGTCCTACAAAAGAGATAGTAAGAGAATAAACATCTGACGTCCTACAGAAGAGATAGTAAAAGAATAAAAATTTGATGTCCTACAAAAGAATAATCATCTGACGTCCTACAGAAGAGATAGTAAGAGAATAAACAACTGACGTCCTACAGAAGAGATAGTAAGAGAATAAACATCTGACGTCCTACAAAAGAGAGTAAGAGAATAAACATCTGGCGTCTTACAGAAGATATAGTAAGAGAATAACCATCTGATGTCCTATAGAAGAGATAGTAAGAGAATAAACATCTGACGTCCTACAGAAGAGATAGTAAAAGAATAAACAACTGACATCCTACAAAAGAGAGTAAAAGAATAAACATTTGACGTCCTACAGAAGAGATAGTAAGAGAATAAACATCTGACATCCTACAGAAGAGATAGTAAGAGAATAAACATCTGACGTCCTACAGAAGAGATAGTAAGAGAATAAACATCTGACATCCTACAAAAGAGATAGTAAGAGAATAAACATCTGATGTCCCACAGAAGAGATAGTAAGAGAATAAACATCTGACGTCCTACAGAATAGATAGTAAGAGAATAAACAACTGACATCCTACAAAAGAGATAGTAAGAGAATAAACATCTGACGTCCTACAGAAGAGATAGTAAAAGAATAAACATTTGACGTCCTACAAAAGAGATAGTAAGACAATGAACATCTGACGTCCTACAGAAGAGATAGTAAGAGAATAAACATCTGACGTCCTATAGAAGAGATAGTAAGAGAATAAACATCTGACGTCCTACAGAAGAGATAGTAAGAGAATAAACAACTGACATCCTACAAAAGAGAATAAAAGAATAAACATTTGACGTCCTACAGAAGAGATAGTAAGAGAATAAACATCTGACGTCCTACAGAAGAGATAGTAAGAGAATAAACATCTGACGTCCTACAGAAGAGATAGTAAGAGAATAAACATCTGACGTCCTACAAAAGAGATAGTAAGAGAATAAACATCTGATGTCCTACAGAAGAGATAGTAAGAGAATAAACATCTGACATCCTACAAAAGAGATAGTAAGAGAATAAACATCTGAGGTCCTACAGAAGAGATAGTAAGAGAATAAACATCTGACGTCCTACAGAAGAGATAGTAAGAGAATAAACAACTGACATCCTACAAAAGAGATAGTAAGAGAATAAACAACTGACATCCTACAAAAGAGAATAAAAGAATAAACATCTGAGGTCCTACAGAAGAGATAGTAAGAGAATAAACATCTGACGTCCTACAGAAGAGATAGTAAGAGAATAAACAACTGACATCCTACAAAAGAGATAGTAAGAGAATAAACATCTGACTTCCTACAAAAGAGATAGTAAAAGAATAAACATTTGACGTCCTACAAAAGAGATAGTAAGAGAATAACCATCTGATGTCCTATAGAAGAGATAGTAAGAGAATAAACAACTGACGTCCTACAAAAGAGATAGTAAGAGAATAAACATCTGACGTCCTACAGAAGAGATAGTAAAAGAATAAACATTTGACGTCCTACAAAAGAGATAGTAAGAGAATAAACATCTGACGTCCTACAGAAGAGATAGTAAGAGAATAAACAACTGACGTCCTACAGAAGAGATAGTAAGAGAATAAACATCTGACGTCCTACAAAAGAGAGTAAGAGAATAAACATCTGGCGTCTTACAGAAGATATAGTAAGAGAATAACCATCTGATGTCCTATAGAAGAGATAGTAAGAGAATAAACATCTGACGTCCTACAGAAGAGATAGTAAAAGAATAAACAACTGACATCCTACAAAAGAGAGTAAAAGAATAAACATTTGACGTCCTACAGAAGAGATAGTAAGAGAATAAACATCTGACATCCTACAAAAGAGATAGTAAGAGAATAAACATCTGATGTCCCACAGAAGAGATAGTAAGAGAATAAACATCTGACGTCCTACAGAATAGATAGTAAGAGAATAAACAACTGACATCCTACAAAAGAGATAGTAAGAGAATAAACATCTGACGTCCTACAGAAGAGATAGTAAAAGAATAAACATTTGACGTCCTACAAAAGAGATAGTAAGACAATGAACATCTGACGTCCTACAGAAGAGATAGTAAGAGAATAAACATCTGACGTCCTATAGAAGATATAGTAAGAGAATAAACATCTGACGTCCTACAGAAGAGATAGTAAGAGAATAAACAACTGACATCCTACAAAAGAGAATAAAAGAATAAACATTTGACGTACTACAGAAGAGATAGTAAGAGAATAAACATCTGACGTCCTACAGAAGAGATTGTAAGAGAATAAACATCTGACGTCCTACAGAAGAGATAGTAAGAGAATAAACATCTGACGTCCTACAAAAGAGATAGTAAGAGAATAAACATCTGATGTCCTACAGAAGAGATAGTAAGAGAATAAACATCTGACATCCTACAAAAGAGATAGTAAGAGAATAAACATCTGAGGTCCTACAGAAGAGATAGTAAGAGAATAAACATCTGACGTCCTACAGAAGAGATAGTAAGAGAATAAACAACTGACATCCTACAAAAGAGATAGTAAGAGAATAAACATCTGACTTCCTACAGAAGAGATAGTAAAAGAATAAAAATTTGACGTCCTACAAAAGAGATAGTAAGAGAATAAACATCTGACGTCCTACAGAAGAGATAGTAAGAGAATAAACAACTGACGTCCTACAAAAGAGATAGTAAGAAAATAAACATCTGACGTCCTACAGAAGAGATAGTAAAAGAATAAACATTTGACGTCCTACAAAAGAGATAGTAAGAGAATAAACATCTGACGTCCTACAGAAGAGATAGTAAGAGAATAAACAACTGACGTCCTACAGAAGAGATAGTAAGAGAATAAACATCTGACGTCCTACAAAAGAGAGTAAGAGAATAAACATCTGGCGTCTTACAGAAGAGATAATAAGAGAATAACCATCTGATGTCCTATAGAAGAGATAGTAAGAGAATAAACATCTGACGTCCTACAGAAGAGATAGTAAGAGAATAAACAACTGACATCCTACAAAAGAGAATAAAAGAATAAACATTTGACGTCCTACAGAAGAGATAGTAAGAGAATAAACATCTGACGTCCTACAGAAGAGATAGTAAGAGAATAAACAACTGACATCCTACAAAAGAGATAGTAAGAGAATAAACATCTGACTTCCTACAGAAGAGATAGTAAAAGAATAAACATTTGACGTCCTACAAAAGAGATAGTAAGAGAATAAACATCTGACGTCCTACAGAAGAGATAGTAAGAGAATAAACAACTGACGTCCTACAAAAGAGATAGTAAGAGAATAAACATCTGACGTCCTACAGAAGAGATAGTAAAAGAATAAAACTTTGACGTCCTACAAAAGAGATAGTAAGAGAATAAACATCTGACGTCCTACAGAAGAGATAGTAAGAGAATAAACAACTGACGTCCTACAGAAGAGATAGTAAGAGAATAAACATCTGACGTCCTACAGAAGAGAGTAAGAGAATAAACATCTGGCGTCTTACAGAAGATATAGTAAGAGAATAACCATCTGATGTCCTATAGAAGAGATAGTAAGAGAATAAACATCTGACGTCCTACAGAAGAGATAGTAAAAGAATAAACAACTGACATCCTACAAAAGAGAGTAAAAGAATAAACATTTGACATCCTACAGAAGAGATAGTAAGAGAATAAACATCTGACATCCTACAGAAGAGATAGTAAGAGAATAAACATCTGACGTCCTACAGAAGAGATAGTAAGAGAATAAACATCTGACATCCTACAAAAGAGATAGTAAGAGAATAAACATCTGATGTCCCACAGAAGAGATAGTAAGAGAATAAACATCTGACGTCCTACAGAATAGATAGTAAGAGAATAAACAACTGACATCCTACAAAAGAGATAGTAAGAGAATAAACATCTGACGTCCTACAGAAGAGATAGTAAAAGAATAAACATTTGACGTCCTACAAAAGAGATAGTAAGACAATGAACATCTGACGTCCTACAGAAGAGATAGTAAGAGAATAAACATCTGACGTCCTATAGAAGAGATAGTAAGAGAATAAACATCTGACGTCCTACAGAAGAGATAGTAAGAGAATAAACAACTGACATCCTACAAAAGAGAATAAAAGAATAAACATTTGACGTCCTACAGAAGAGATAGTAAGAGAATAAACATCTGACGTCCTACAGAAGAGATAGTAAGAGAATAAACATCTGACGTCCTACAGAAGAGATAGTAAGAGAATAAACATCTGACGTCCTACAAAAGAGATAGTAAGAGAATAAACATCTGATGTCCTACAGAAGAGATAGTAAGAGAATAAACATCTGACATCCTACAAAAGAGATAGTAAGAGAATAAACATCTGAGGTCCTACAGAAGAGATAGTAAGAGAATAAACATCTGACGTCCTACAGAAGAGATAGTAAGAGAATAAACAACTGACATCCTACAAAAGAGATAGTAAGAGAATAAACATCTGACTTCCTACAGAAGAGATAGTAAAAGAATAAAAATTTGACGTCCTACAAAAGAGATAGTAAGAGAATAAACATCTGACGTCCTACAGAAGAGATAGTAAGAGAATAAACAACTGACGTCCTACAAAAGAGATAGTAAGAGAATAAACATCTGACGTCCTACAAAAGAGAGTAAGAGAATAAACATCTGGCGTCTTACAGAAGAGATAATAAGAGAATAACCATCTGATGTCCTATAGAAGAGATAGTAAGAGAATAAACATCTGACGTCCTACAGAAGAGATAGTAAGAGAATAAACAACTGACATCCTACAAAAGAGAATAAAAGAATAAACATTTGACGTCCTACAGAAGAGATAGTAAGAGAATAAACATCTGACGTCCTACAGAAGAGATAGTAAGAGAATAAACAACTGACATCCTACAAAAGAGATAGTAAGAGAATAAACATCTGACTTCCTACAGAAGAGATAGTAAAAGAATAAACATTTGACGTCCTACAAAAGAGATAGTAAGAGAATAAACATCTGACGTCCTACAGAAGAGATAGTAAGAGAATAAACAACTGACGTCCTACAAAAGAGATAGTAAGAGAATAAACATCTGACGTCCTACAGAAGAGATAGTAAAAGAATAAAAATTTGACGTCCTACAGAAGAGATAGTAAGAGAATAAACATCTGACGTCCTACAGAAGAGATAGTAAGAGAATAAACAACTGACGTCCTACAGAAGAGATAGTAAGAGAATAAACATCTGACGTCCTACAAAAGAGAGTAAGAGAATAAACATCTGGCGTCTTACAGAAGATATAGTAAGAGAATAACCATCTGATGTCCTATAGAAGAGATAGTAAGAGAATAAACATCTGACGTCCTACAGAAGAGATAGTAAAAGAATAAACAACTGACATCCTACAAAAGAGAGTAAAAGAATAAACATTTGACGTCCTACAGAAGAGATAGTAAGAGAATAAACATCTGACATCCTACAGAAGAGATAGTAAGAGAATAAACATCTGACGTCCTACAGAAGAGATAGTAAGAGAATAAACATCTGACATCCTACAAAAGAGATAGTAAGAGAATAAACATCTGATGTCCCACAGAAGAGATAGTAAGAGAATAAACATCTGACGTCCTACAGAATAGATAGTAAGAGAATAAACAACTGACATCCTACAAAAGAGATAGTAAGAGAATAAACATCTGACGTCCTACAGAAGAGATAGTAAAAGAATAAACATTTGACGTCCTACAAAAGAGATAGTAAGACAATGAACATCTGACGTCCTACAGAAGAGATAGTAAGAGAATAAACATCTGACGTCCTATAGAAGAGATAGTAAGAGAATAAACATCTGATGTCCTACAGAAGAGATAGTAAGAGAATAAACAACTGACATCCTACAAAAGAGAATAAAAGAATAAACATTTGACGTCCTACAGAAGAGATAGTAAGAGAATAAACATCTGACGTCCTACAGAAGAGATAGTAAGAGAATAAACATCTGACGTCCTACAGAAGAGATAGTAAGAGAATAAACATCTGACGTCCTACAAAAGAGATAGTAAGAGAATAAACATCTGATGTCCTACAGAAGAGATAGTAAGAGAATAAACATCTGACATCCTACAAAAGAGATAGTAAGAGAATAAACATCTGAGGTCCTACAGAAGAGATAGTAAGAGAATAAACATCTGACGTCCTACAGAAGAGATAGTAAGAGAATAAACAACTGACATCCTACAAAAGAGATAGTAAGAGAATAAACAACTGACATCCTACAAAAGAGATGAAAAGAATAAACATCTGAGGTCCTACAGAAGAGATAGTAAGAGAATAAACATCTGACGTCCTACAGAAGAGATAGTAAGAGAATAAACATCTGACTTCCTACAGAAGAGATAGTAAAAGAATAAAAATTTGACGTCCTACAGAAGAGATAGTAAGAGAATAAACATCTGACGTCCTACAAAAGAGATAGTAAGAGAATAAACATCTGATGTCCTACAGAAGAGATAGTAAGAGAATAAACATCTGACATCCTACAAAAGAGATAGTAAGAGAATAAACATCTGAGGTCCTACAGAAGAGATAGTAAGAGAATAAACATCTGACGTCCTACAGAAGAGATAGTAAGAGAATAAACAACTGACATCCTACAAAAGAGATAGTAAGAGAATAAACATCTGACTTCCTACAGAAGAGATAGTAAAAGAATAAAAATTTGACGTCCTACAAAAGAGATAGTAAGAGAATAAACATCTGACGTCCTACAGAAGAGATAGTAAGAGAATAAACAACTGACGTCCTACAAAAGAGATAGTAAGAAAATAAACATCTGACGTCCTACAGAAGAGATAGTAAAAGAATAAACATTTGACGTCCTACAAAAGAGATAGTAAGAGAAGAAACATCTGACGTCCTACAGAAGAGATAGTAAGAGAATAAACAACTGACGTCCTACAGAAGAGATAGTAAGAGAATAAACATCTGACGTCCTACAAAAGAGAGTAAGAGAATAAACATCTGGCGTCTTACAGAAGAGATAATAAGAGAATAACCATCTGATGTCCTATAGAAGAGATAGTAAGAGAATAAACATCTGACGTCCTACAGAAGAGATAGTAAGAGAATAAACAACTGACATCCTACAAAAGAGAATAAAAGAATAAACATTTGACGTCCTACAGAAGAGATAGTAAGAGAATAAACATCTGACGTCCTACAGAAGAGATAGTAAGAGAATAAACAACTGACATCCTACAAAAGAGATAGTAAGAGAATAAACATCTGACTTCCTACAGAAGAGATAGTAAAAGAATAAACATTTGACGTCCTACAAAAGAGATAGTAAGAGAATAAACATCTGACGTCCTACAGAAGAGATAGTAAGAGAATAAACAACTGACGTCCTACAAAAGAGATAGTAAGAGAATAAACATCTGACGTCCTACAGAAGAGATAGTAAAAGAATAAAACTTTGACGTCCTACAAAAGAGATAGTAAGAGAATAAACATCTGACGTCCTACAGAAGAGATAGTAAGAGAATAAACAACTGACGTCCTACAGAAGAGATAGTAAGAGAATAAACATCTGACGTCCTACAGAAGAGAGTAAGAGAATAAACATCTGGCGTCTTACAGAAGATATAGTAAGAGAATAACCATCTGATGTCCTATAGAAGAGATAGTAAGAGAATAAACATCTGACGTCCTACAGAAGAGATAGTAAAAGAATAAACAACTGACATCCTACAAAAGAGAGTAAAAGAATAAACATTTGACATCCTACAGAAGAGATAGTAAGAGAATAAACATCTGACATCCTACAGAAGAGATAGTAAGAGAATAAACATCTGACGTCCTACAGAAGAGATAGTAAGAGAATAAACATCTGACATCCTACAAAAGAGATAGTAAGAGAATAAACATCTGATGTCCCACAGAAGAGATAGTAAGAGAATAAACATCTGACGTCCTACAGAATAGATAGTAAGAGAATAAACAACTGACATCCTACAAAAGAGATAGTAAGAGAATAAACATCTGACGTCCTACAGAAGAGATAGTAAAAGAATAAACATTTGACGTCCTACAAAAGAGATAGTAAGACAATGAACATCTGACGTCCTACAGAAGAGATAGTAAGAGAATAAACATCTGACGTCCTATAGAAGAGATAGTAAGAGAATAAACATCTGACGTCCTACAGAAGAGATAGTAAGAGAATAAACAACTGACATCCTACAAAAGAGAATAAAAGAATAAACATTTGACGTCCTACAGAAGAGATAGTAAGAGAATAAACATCTGACGTCCTACAGAAGAGATAGTAAGAGAATAAACATCTGACGTCCTACAGAAGAGATAGTAAGAGAATAAACATCTGACGTCCTACAAAAGAGATAGTAAGAGAATAAACATCTGATGTCCTACAGAAGAGATAGTAAGAGAATAAACATCTGACATCCTACAAAAGAGATAGTAAGAGAATAAACATCTGAGGTCCTACAGAAGAGATAGTAAGAGAATAAACATCTGACGTCCTACAGAAGAGATAGTAAGAGAATAAACAACTGACATCCTACAAAAGAGATAGTAAGAGAATAAACATCTGACTTCCTACAGAAGAGATAGTAAAAGAATAAAAATTTGACGTCCTACAAAAGAGATAGTAAGAGAATAAACATCTGACGTCCTACAGAAGAGATAGTAAGAGAATAAACAACTGACGTCCTACAAAAGAGATAGTAAGAGAATAAACATCTGACGTCCTACAAAAGAGAGTAAGAGAATAAACATCTGGCGTCTTACAGAAGAGATAATAAGAGAATAACCATCTGATGTCCTATAGAAGAGATAGTAAGAGAATAAACATCTGACGTCCTACAGAAGAGATAGTAAAAGAATAAACAACTGACATCCTACAAAAGAGAGTAAAAGAATAAACATTTGACATCCTACAGAAGAGATAGTAAGAGAATAAACATCTGACATCCTACAGAAGAGATAGTAAGAGAATAAACATCTGACGTCCTACAGAAGAGATAGTAAGAGAATAAACATCTGACATCCTACAAAAGAGATAGTAAGAGAATAAACATCTGATGTCCCACAGAAGAGATAGTAAGAGAATAAACATCTGACGTCCTACAGAATAGATAGTAAGAGAATAAACAACTGACATCCTACAAAAGAGATAGTAAGAGAATAAACATCTGACGTCCTACAGAAGAGATAGTAAAAGAATAAACATTTGACGTCCTACAAAAGAGATAGTAAGACAATGAACATCTGACGTCCTACAGAAGAGATAGTAAGAGAATAAACATCTGACGTCCTATAGAAGAGATAGTAAGAGAATAAACATCTGACGTCCTACAGAAGAGATAGTAAGAGAATAAACAACTGACATCCTACAAAAGAGAATAAAAGAATAAACATTTGACGTCCTACAGAAGAGATAGTAAGAGAATAAACATCTGACGTCCTACAGAAGAGATAGTAAGAGAATAAACATCTGACGTCCTACAGAAGAGATAGTAAGAGAATAAACATCTGACGTCCTACAAAAGAGATAGTAAGAGAATAAACATCTGATGTCCTACAGAAGAGATAGTAAGAGAATAAACATCTGACATCCTACAAAAGAGATAGTAAGAGAATAAACATCTGAGGTCCTACAGAAGAGATAGTAAGAGAATAAACATCTGACGTCCTACAGAAGAGATAGTAAGAGAATAAACAACTGACATCCTACAAAAGAGATAGTAAGAGAATAAACATCTGACTTCCTACAGAAGAGATAGTAAAAGAATAAAAATTTGACGTCCTACAAAAGAGATAGTAAGAGAATAAACATCTGACGTCCTACAGAAGAGATAGTAAGAGAATAAACAACTGACGTCCTACAAAAGAGATAGTAAGAGAATAAACATCTGACGTCCTACAAAAGAGAGTAAGAGAATAAACATCTGGCGTCTTACAGAAGAGATAATAAGAGAATAACCATCTGATGTCCTATAGAAGAGATAGTAAGAGAATAAACATCTGACGTCCTACAGAAGAGATAGTAAGAGAATAAACAACTGACATCCTACAAAAGAGAATAAAAGAATAAACATTTGACGTCCTACAGAAGAGATAGTAAGAGAATAAACATCTGACGTCCTACAGAAGAGATAGTAAGAGAATAAACAACTGACATCCTACAAAAGAGATAGTAAGAGAATAAACATCTGACTTCCTACAGAAGAGATAGTAAAAGAATAAACATTTGACGTCCTACAAAAGAGATAGTAAGAGAATAAACATCTGACGTCCTACAGAAGAGATAGTAAAAGAATAAAAATTTGACGTCCTACAGAAGAGATAGTAAGAGAATAAACATCTGACGTCCTACAGAAGAGATAGTAAGAGAATAAACAACTGACGTCCTACAGAAGAGATAGTAAGAGAATAAACATCTGACGTCCTACAAAAGAGAGTAAGAGAATAAACATCTGGCGTCTTACAGAAGATATAGTAAGAGAATAACCATCTGATGTCCTATAGAAGAGATAGTAAGAGAATAAACATCTGACGTCCTACAGAAGAGATAGTAAAAGAATAAACAACTGACATCCTACAAAAGAGAGTAAAAGAATAAACATTTGACGTCCTACAGAAGAGATAGTAAGAGAATAAACATCTGACATCCTACAGAAGAGATAGTAAGAGAATAAACATCTGACGTCCTACAGAAGAGATAGTAAGAGAATAAACATCTGACATCCTACAAAAGAGATAGTAAGAGAATAAACATCTGATGTCCCACAGAAGAGATAGTAAGAGAATAAACATCTGACGTCCTACAGAATAGATAGTAAGAGAATAAACAACTGACATCCTACAAAAGAGATAGTAAGAGAATAAACATCTGACGTCCTACAGAAGAGATAGTAAAAGAATAAACATTTGACGTCCTACAAAAGAGATAGTAAGACAATGAACATCTGACGTCCTACAGAAGAGATAGTAAGAGAATAAACATCTGACATCCTACAAAAGAGATAGTAAGAGAATAAACATCTGAGGTCCTACAGAAGAGATAGTAAGAGAATAAACATCTGACGTCCTACAGAAGAGATAGTAAGAGAATAAACAACTGACATCCTACAAAAGAGATAGTAAGAGAATAAACAACTGACATCCTACAAAAGAGATGAAAAGAATAAACATCTGAGGTCCTACAGAAGAGATAGTAAGAGAATAAACATCTGACGTCCTACAGAAGAGATAGTAAGAGAATAAACATCTGACTTCCTACAGAAGAGATAGTAAAAGAATAAAAATTTGACGTCCTACAGAAGAGATAGTAAGAGAATAAACATCTGACGTCCTACAAAAGAGATAGTAAGAGAATAAACATCTGATGTCCTACAGAAGAGATAGTAAGAGAATAAACATCTGACATCCTACAAAAGAGATAGTAAGAGAATAAACATCTGAGGTCCTACAGAAGAGATAGTAAGAGAATAAACATCTGACGTCCTACAGAAGAGATAGTAAGAGAATAAACAACTGACATCCTACAAAAGAGATAGTAAGAGAATAAACATCTGACTTCCTACAGAAGAGATAGTAAAAGAATAAAAATTTGACGTCCTACAAAAGAGATAGTAAGAGAATAAACATCTGACGTCCTACAGAAGAGATAGTAAGAGAATAAACAACTGACGTCCTACAAAAGAGATAGTAAGAAAATAAACATCTGACGTCCTACAGAAGAGATAGTAAAAGAATAAACATTTGACGTCCTACAAAAGAGATAGTAAGAGAAGAAACATCTGACGTCCTACAGAAGAGATAGTAAGAGAATAAACAACTGACGTCCTACAGAAGAGATAGTAAGAGAATAAACATCTGACGTCCTACAAAAGAGAGTAAGAGAATAAACATCTGGCGTCTTACAGAAGAGATAATAAGAGAATAACCATCTGATGTCCTATAGAAGAGATAGTAAGAGAATAAACATCTGACGTCCTACAGAAGAGATAGTAAGAGAATAAACAACTGACATCCTACAAAAGAGAATAAAAGAATAAACATTTGACGTCCTACAGAAGAGATAGTAAGAGAATAAACATCTGACGTCCTACAGAAGAGATAGTAAGAGAATAAACAACTGACATCCTACAAAAGAGATAGTAAGAGAATAAACATCTGACTTCCTACAGAAGAGATAGTAAAAGAATAAACATTTGACGTCCTACAAAAGAGATAGTAAGAGAATAAACATCTGACGTCCTACAGAAGAGATAGTAAGAGAATAAACAACTGACGTCCTACAAAAGAGATAGTAAGAGAATAAACATCTGACGTCCTACAGAAGAGATAGTAAAAGAATAAAACTTTGACGTCCTACAAAAGAGATAGTAAGAGAATAAACATCTGACGTCCTACAGAAGAGATAGTAAGAGAATAAACAACTGACGTCCTACAGAAGAGATAGTAAGAGAATAAACATCTGACGTCCTACAGAAGAGAGTAAGAGAATAAACATCTGGCGTCTTACAGAAGATATAGTAAGAGAATAACCATCTGATGTCCTATAGAAGAGATAGTAAGAGAATAAACATCTGACGTCCTACAGAAGAGATAGTAAAAGAATAAACAACTGACATCCTACAAAAGAGAGTAAAAGAATAAACATTTGACATCCTACAGAAGAGATAGTAAGAGAATAAACATCTGACATCCTACAGAAGAGATAGTAAGAGAATAAACATCTGACGTCCTACAGAAGAGATAGTAAGAGAATAAACATCTGACATCCTACAAAAGAGATAGTAAGAGAATAAACATCTGATGTCCCACAGAAGAGATAGTAAGAGAATAAACATCTGACGTCCTACAGAATAGATAGTAAGAGAATAAACAACTGACATCCTACAAAAGAGATAGTAAGAGAATAAACATCTGACGTCCTACAGAAGAGATAGTAAAAGAATAAACATTTGACGTCCTACAAAAGAGATAGTAAGACAATGAACATCTGACGTCCTACAGAAGAGATAGTAAGAGAATAAACATCTGACGTCCTATAGAAGAGATAGTAAGAGAATAAACATCTGACGTCCTACAGAAGAGATAGTAAGAGAATAAACAACTGACATCCTACAAAAGAGAATAAAAGAATAAACATTTGACGTCCTACAGAAGAGATAGTAAGAGAATAAACATCTGACGTCCTACAGAAGAGATAGTAAGAGAATAAACATCTGACGTCCTACAGAAGAGATAGTAAGAGAATAAACATCTGACGTCCTACAAAAGAGATAGTAAGAGAATAAACATCTGATGTCCTACAGAAGAGATAGTAAGAGAATAAACATCTGACATCCTACAAAAGAGATAGTAAGAGAATAAACATCTGAGGTCCTACAGAAGAGATAGTAAGAGAATAAACATCTGACGTCCTACAGAAGAGATAGTAAGAGAATAAACAACTGACATCCTACAAAAGAGATAGTAAGAGAATAAACATCTGACTTCCTACAGAAGAGATAGTAAAAGAATAAAAATTTGACGTCCTACAAAAGAGATAGTAAGAGAATAAACATCTGACGTCCTACAGAAGAGATAGTAAGAGAATAAACAACTGACATCCTACAAAAGAGATAGTAAGAGAATAAACATCTGACGTCCTACAAAAGAGAGTAAGAGAATAAACATCTGGCGTCTTACAGAAGAGATAATAAGAGAATAACCATCTGATGTCCTATAGAAGAGATAGTAAGAGAATAAACATCTGACGTCCTACAGAAGAGATAGTAAGAGAATAAACAACTGACATCCTACAAAAGAGAATAAAAGAATAAACATTTGACGTCCTACAGAAGAGATAGTAAGAGAATAAACATCTGACGTCCTACAGAAGAGATAGTAAGAGAATAAACAACTGACATCCTACAAAAGAGATAGTAAGAGAATAAACAACTGACATCCTACAAAAGAGATAGTAAGAGAATAAACATTTGACGTCCTACAAAAGAGATAGTAAGAGAATAAACATCTGACGTCCTACAGAAGAGATAGTAAGAGAATAAACAACTGACGTCCTACAAAAGAGATAGTAAGAGAATAAACATCTGACGTCCTACAGAAGAGATAGTAAAAGAATAAAAATTTGACGTCCTACAAAAGAGATAGTAAGAGAATAAACATCTGACGTCCTACAGAAGAGATAGTAAGAGAATAAACAACTGACGTCCTACAGAAGAGATAGTAAGAGAATAAACATCTGACGTCCTACAAAAGAGAGTAAGAGAATAAACATCTGGCGTCTTACAGAAGATATAGTAAGAGAATAACCATCTGATGTCCTATAGAAGAGATAGTAAGAGAATAAACATCTGACGTCCTACAGAAGAGATAGTAAAAGAATAAACAACTGACATCCTACAAAAGAGAGTAAAAGAATAAACATTTGACGTCCTACAGAAGAGATAGTAAGAGAATAAACATCTGACATCCTACAGAAGAGATAGTAAGAGAATAAACATCTGACGTCCTACAGAAGAGATAGTAAGAGAATAAACATCTGACATCCTACAAAAGAGATAGTAAGAGAATAAACATCTGATGTCCCACAGAAGAGATAGTAAGAGAATAAACATCTGACGTCCTACAGAATAGATAGTAAGAGAATAAACAACTGACATCCTACAAAAGAGATAGTAAGAGAATAAACATCTGACGTCCTACAGAAGAGATAGTAAAAGAATAAACATTTGACGTCCTACAAAAGAGATAGTAAGACAATGAACATCTGACGTCCTACAGAAGAGATAGTAAGAGAATAAACATCTGACGTCCTATAGAAGAGATAGTAAGAGAATAAACATCTGATGTCCTACAGAAGAGATAGTAAGAGAATAAACAACTGACATCCTACAAAAGAGAATAAAAGAATAAACATTTGACGTCCTACAGAAGAGATAGTAAGAGAATAAACATCTGACGTCCTACAGAAGAGATAGTAAGAGAATAAACATCTGACGTCCTACAGAAGAGATAGTAAGAGAATAAACATCTGACGTCCTACAAAAGAGATAGTAAGAGAATAAACATCTGATGTCCTACAGAAGAGATAGTAAGAGAATAAACATCTGACATCCTACAAAAGAGATAGTAAGAGAATAAACATCTGAGGTCCTACAGAAGAGATAGTAAGAGAATAAACATCTGACGTCCTACAGAAGAGATAGTAAGAGAATAAACAACTGACATCCTACAAAAGAGATAGTAAGAGAATAAACAACTGACATCCTACAAAAGAGAATAAAAGAATAAACATCTGAGGTCCTACAGAAGAGATAGTAAGAGAATAAACATCTGACGTCCTACAGAAGAGATAGTAAGAGAATAAACAACTGACATCCTACAAAAGAGATAGTAAGAGAATAAACATCTGACTTCCTACAAAAGAGATAGTAAAAGAATAAACATTTGACGTCCTACAAAAGAGATAGTAAGAGAATAAACATCTGACGTCCTACAGAAGAGATAGTAAGAGAATAAACAACTGACGTCCTACAAAAGAGATAGTAAGAGAATAAACATCTGACGTCCTACAGAAGAGATAGTAAAAGAATAAACATTTGACGTCCTACAAAAGAGATAGTAAGAGAATAAACATCTGACGTCCTACAGAAGAGATAGTAAGAGAATAAACAACTGACGTCCTACAGAAGAGATAGTAAGAGAATAAACATCTGACGTCCTACAAAAGAGAGTAAGAGAATAAACATCTGGCGTCTTACAGAAGATATAGTAAGAGAATAACCATCTGATGTCCTATAGAAGAGATAGTAAGAGAATAAACATCTGACGTCCTACAGAAGAGACAGTAAAAGAATAAACAACTGACATCCTACAAAAGAGAGTAAAAGAATAAACATTTGACGTCCTACAGAAGAGATAGTAAGAGAATAAACATCTGACATCCTACAAAAGAGATAGTAAGAGAATAAACATCTGATGTCCCACAGAAGAGATAGTAAGAGAATAAACATCTGACGTCCTACAGAATAGATAGTAAGAGAATAAACAACTGACATCCTACAAAAGAGATAGTAAGAGAATAAACATCTGACGTCCTACAGAAGAGATAGTAAAAGAATAAACATTTGACGTCCTACAAAAGAGATAGTAAGACAATGAACATCTGACGTCCTACAGAAGAGATAGTAAGAGAATAAACATCTGACGTCCTATAGAAGATATAGTAAGAGAATAAACATCTGACGTCCTACAGAAGAGATAGTAAGAGAATAAACAACTGACATCCTACAAAAGAGAATAAAAGAATAAACATTTGACGTACTACAGAAGAGATAGTAAGAGAATAAACATCTGACGTCCTACAGAAGAGATAGTAAGAGAATAAACATCTGACGTCCTACAGAAGAGATAGTAAGAGAATAAACATCTGACGTCCTACAAAAGAGATAGTAAGAGAATAAACATCTGATGTCCTACAGAAGAGATAGTAAGAGAATAAACATCTGACATCCTACAAAAGAGATAGTAAGAGAATAAACATCTGAGGTCCTACAGAAGAGATAGTAAGAGAATAAACATCTGACGTCCTACAGAAGAGATAGTAAGAGAATAAACAACTGACATCCTACAAAAGAGATAGTAAGAGAATAAACATCTGACTTCCTACAGAAGAGATAGTAAAAGAATAAAAATTTGACGTCCTACAAAAGAGATAGTAAGAGAATAAACATCTGACGTCCTACAGAAGAGATAGTAAGAGAATAAACAACTGACGTCCTACAAAAGAGATAGTAAGAAAATAAACATCTGACGTCCTACAGAAGAGATAGTAAAAGAATAAACATTTGACGTCCTACAAAAGAGATAGTAAGAGAATAAACATCTGACGTCCTACAGAAGAGATAGTAAGAGAATAAACAACTGACGTCCTACAGAAGAGATAGTAAGAGAATAAACATCTGACGTCCTACAAAAGAGAGTAAGAGAATAAACATCTGGCGTCTTACAGAAGAGATAATAAGAGAATAACCATCTGATGTCCTATAGAAGAGATAGTAAGAGAATAAACATCTGACGTCCTACAGAAGAGATAGTAAGAGAATAAACAACTGACATCCTACAAAAGAGAATAAAAGAATAAACATTTGACGTCCTACAGAAGAGATAGTAAGAGAATAAACATCTGACGTCCTACAGAAGAGATAGTAAGAGAATAAACAACTGACATCCTACAAAAGAGATAGTAAGAGAATAAACATCTGACTTCCTACAGAAGAGATAGTAAAAGAATAAACATTTGACGTCCTACAAAAGAGATAGTAAGAGAATAAACATCTGACATCCTACAGAAGAGATAGTAAGAGAATAAACAACTGACGTCCTACAAAAGAGATAGTAAGAGAATAAACATCTGACGTCCTACAGAAGAGATAGTAAAAGAATAAAACTTTGACGTCCTACAAAAGAGATAGTAAGAGAATAAACATCTGACGTCCTACAGAAGAGATAGTAAGAGAATAAACAACTGACGTCCTACAGAAGAGATAGTAAGAGAATAATCATCTGATGTCCTACAGAAGAGAGTAAGAGAATAAACATCTGGCGTCTTACAGAAGATATAGTAAGAGAATAACCATCTGATGTCCTATAGAAGAGATAGTAAGAGAATAAACATCTGACGTCCTACAGAAGAGATAGTAAAAGAATAAACAACTGACATCCTACAAAAGAGAGTAAAAGAATAAACATTTGACGTCCTACAGAAGAGATAGTAAGAGAATAAACATCTGACATCCTACAGAAGAGATAGTAAGAGAATAAACATCTGACGTCCTACAGAAGAGATAGTAAGAGAATAAACATCTGACATCCTACAAAAGAGATAGTAAGAGAATAAACATCTGATGTCCCACAGAAGAGATAGTAAGAGAATAAACATCTGACGTCCTACAGAATAGATAGTAAGAGAATAAACAACTGACATCCTACAAAAGAGATAGTAAGAGAATAAACATCTGACGTCCTACAGAAGAGATAGTAAAAGAATAAACATTTGACGTCCTACAAAAGAGATAGTAAGACAATGAACATCTGACGTCCTACAGAAGAGATAGTAAGAGAATAAACATCTGACGTCCTATAGAAGAGATAGTAAGAGAATAAACATCTGACGTCCTACAGAAGAGATAGTAAGAGAATAAACAACTGACATCCTACAAAAGAGAATAAAAGAATAAACATTTGACGTCCTACAGAAGAGATAGTAAGAGAATAAACATCTGACGTCCTACAGAAGAGATAGTAAGAGAATAAACATCTGACGTCCTACAGAAGAGATAGTAAGAGAATAAACATCTGACGTCCTACAAAAGAGATAGTAAGAGAATAAACATCTGATGTCCTACAGAAGAGATAGTAAGAGAATAAACATCTGACATCCTACAAAAGAGATAGTAAGAGAATAAACATCTGAGGTCCTACAGAAGAGATAGTAAGAGAATAAACATCTGACGTCCTACAGAAGAGATAGTAAGAGAATAAACAACTGACATCCTACAAAAGAGATAGTAAGAGAATAAACATCTGACTTCCTACAGAAGAGATAGTAAAAGAATAAAAATTTGACGTCCTACAAAAGAGATAGTAAGAGAATAAACATCTGACGTCCTACAGAAGAGATAGTAAGAGAATAAACAACTGACGTCCTACAAAAGAGATAGTAAGAAAATAAACATCTGACGTCCTACAGAAGAGATAGTAAAAGAATAAACATTTGACGTCCTACAAAAGAGATAGTAAGAGAATAAACATCTGACGTCCTACAGAAGAGATAGTAAGAGAATAAACAACTGACGTCCTACAGAAGAGATAGTAAGAGAATAAACATCTGACGTCCTACAAAAGAGAGTAAGAGAATAAACATCTGGCGTCTTACAGAAGAGATAATAAGAGAATAACCATCTGATGTCCTATAGAAGAGATAGTAAGAGAATAAACATCTGACGTCCTACAGAAGAGATAGTAAGAGAATAAACAACTGACATCCTACAAAAGAGAATAAAAGAATAAACATCTGAGGTCCTACAGAAGAGATAGTAAGAGAATAAACATCTGACGTCCTACAGAAGAGTTAGTAAGAGAATAAACAACTGACATCCTACAAAAGAGATAGTAAGAGAATAAACATCTGACTTCCTACAGAAGAGATAGTAAAAGAATAAACATTTGACGTCCTACAAAAGAGATAGTAAGAGAATAAACATCTGACGTCCTACAGAAGAGATAGTAAGAGAATAAACAACTGACGTCCTACAAAAGAGATAGTAAGAGAATAAACATCTGACGTCCTACAGAAGAGATAGTAAAAGAATAAACATTTGACGTCCTACAAAAGAGATAGTAAGAGAATAAACATCTGACGTCCTACAGAAGAGATAGTAAGAGAATAAACAACTGACGTCCTACAGAAGAGATAGTAAGAGAATAAACATCTGAAGTCCTACAAAAGAGAGTAAGATAATAAACATCTGGCGTCTTACAGAAGATATAGTAAGAGAATAACCATCTGATGTCCTATAGAAGAGATAGTAAGAGAATAAACATCTGACGTCCTACAGAAGAGATAGTAAAAGAATAAACAACTGACATCCTACAAAAGAGAGTAAAAGAATAAACATTTGACGTCCTACAGAAGAGATAGTAAGAGAATAAACATCTGACATCCTACAGAAGAGATAGTAAGAGAATAAACATCTGACGTCCTACAGAAGAGATAGTAAGAGAATAAACATCTGACATCCTACAAAAGAGATAGTAAGAGAATAAACATCTGATGTCCCACAGAAGAGATAGTAAGAGAATAAACATCTGACGTCCTACAGAATAGATAGTAAGAGAATAAACAACTGACATCCTACAAAAGAGATAGTAAGAGAATAAACATCTGACGTCCTACAGAAGAGATAGTAAAAGAATAAACATTTGACGTCCTACAAAAGAGATAGTAAGACAATGAACATCTGACGTCCTACAGAAGAGATAGTAAGAGAATAAACATCTGACGTCCTATAGAAGAGATAGTAAGAGAATAAACATCTGACGTCCTACAGAAGAGATAGTAAGAGAATAAACAACTGACATCCTACAAAAGAGAATAAAAGAATAAACATTTGACGTCCTACAGAAGAGATAGTAAGAGAATAAACATCTGACGTCCTACAGAAGAGATAGTAAGAGAATAAACATCTGACGTCCTACAGAAGAGATAGTAAGAGAATAAACATCTGACGTCCTACAAAAGAGATAGTAAGAGAATAAACATCTGATGTCCTACAGAAGAGATAGTAAGAAAATAAACATCTGACATCCTACAAAAGAGATAGTAAGAGAATAAACATCTGAGGTCCTACAGAAGAGATAGTAAGAGAATAAACATCTGACGTCCTACAGAAGAGATAGTAAGAGAATAAACAACTGACATCCTACAAAAGAGATAGTAAGAGAATAAACATCTGACTTCCTACAGAAGAGATAGTAAAAGAATAAAAATTTGACGTCCTACAAAAGAGATAGTAAGAGAATAAACATCTGACGTCCTACAGAAGAGATAGTAAGAGAATAAACAACTGACGTCCTACAAAAGAGATAGTAAGAAAATAAACATCTGACGTCCTACAGAAGAGATAGTAAAAGAATAAACATTTGACGTCCTACAAAAGAGATAGTAAGAGAATAAACATCTGACGTCCTACAGAAGAGATAGTAAGAGAATAAACAACTGACGTCCTACAGAAGAGATAGTAAGAGAATAAACATCTGACGTCCTACAAAAGAGAGTAAGAGAATAAACATCTGGCGTCTTACAGAAGAGATAATAAGAGAATAACCATCTGATGTCCTATAGAAGAGATAGTAAGAGAATAAACATCTGACGTCCTACAGAAGAGATAGTAAAAGAATAAACAACTGACATCCTACAAAAGAGAGTAAAAGAATAAACATTTGACGTCCTACAGAAGAGATAGTAAGAGAATAAACATCTGACATCCTACAGAAGAGATAGTAAGAGAATAAACATCTGACGTCCTACAGAAGAGATAGTAAGAGAATAAACATCTGACATCCTACAAAAGAGATAGTAAGAGAATAAACATCTGATGTCCCACAGAAGAGATAGTAAGAGAATAAACATCTGACGTCCTACAGAATAGATAGTAAGAGAATAAACAACTGACATCCTACAAAAGAGATAGTAAGAGAATAAACATCTGACGTCCTACAGAAGAGATAGTAAAAGAATAAACATTTGACGTCCTACAAAAGAGATAGTAAGACAATGAACATCTGACGTCCTACAGAAGAGATAGTAAGAGAATAAACATCTGACGTCCTATAGAAGAGATAGTAAGAGAATAAACATCTGACGTCCTACAGAAGAGATAGTAAGAGAATAAACAACTGACATCCTACAAAAGAGAATAAAAGAATAAACATTTGACGTCCTACAGAAGAGATAGTAAGAGAATAAACATCTGACGTCCTACAGAAGAGATAGTAAGAGAATAAACATCTGACGTCCTACAGAAGAGATAGTAAGAGAATAAACATCTGACGTCCTACAAAAGAGATAGTAAGAGAATAAACATCTGATGTCCTACAGAAGAGATAGTAAGAAAATAAACATCTGACATCCTACAAAAGAGATAGTAAGAGAATAAACATCTGAGGTCCTACAGAAGAGATAGTAAGAGAATAAACATCTGACGTCCTACAGAAGAGATAGTAAGAGAATAAACATCTGACATCCTACAAAAGAGATAGTAAGAGAATAAACATCTGACGTCCTACAGAAGAGATAGTAAAAGAATAAACATTTGACGTCCTACAAAAGAGATAGTAAGACAATGAACATCTGACGTCCTACAGAAGAGATAGTAAGAGAATAAACATCTGACGTCCTATAGAAGAGATAGTAAGAGAATAAACATCTGACGTCCTACAGAAGAGATAGTAAGAGAATAAACAACTGACATCCTACAAAAGAGAATAAAAGAATAAACATTTGACGTCCTACAGAAGAGATAGTAAGAGAATAAACATCTGACGTCCTACAGAAGAGATAGTAAGAGAATAAACAACTGACATCCTACAAAAGAGATAGTAAGAGAATAAACATCTGACTTCCTACAGAAGAGATAGTAAAAGAATAAAAATTTGACGTCCTACAAAAGAGATAGTAAGAGAAGAAACATCTGACGTCCTACAGAAGAGATAGTAAGAGAATAAACAACTGACGTCCTACAAAAGAGATAGTAAGAAAATAAACATCTGACGTCCTACAGAAGAGATAGTAAAAGAATAAACATTTGACGTCCTACAAAAGAGATAGTAAGAGAATAAACATCTGATGTCCTACAGAAGAGATAGTAAGAAAATAAACATCTGACATCCTACAAAAGAGATAGTAAGAGAATAAACATCTGAGGTCCTACAGAAGAGATAGTAAGAGAATAAACATCTGACGTCCTACAGAAGAGATAGTAAGAGAATAAACAACTGACATCCTACAAAAGAGATAGTAAGAGAATAAACATCTGACTTCCTACAGAAGAGATAGTAAAAGAATAAAAATTTGACGTCCTACAAAAGAGATAGTAAGAGAATAAACATCTGACGTCCTACAGAAGAGATAGTAAGAGAATAAACAACTGACGTCCTACAAAAGAGATAGTAAGAAAATAAACATCTGACGTCCTACAGAAGAGATAGTAAAAGAATAAACATTTGACGTCCTACAAAAGAGATAGTAAGAGAATAAACATCTGACGTCCTACAGAAGAGATAGTAAGAGAATAAACAACTGACGTCCTACAGAAGAGATAGTAAGAGAATAAACATCTGACGTCCTACAAAAGAGAGTAAGAGAATAAACATCTGGCGTCTTACAGAAGAGATAATAAGAGAATAACCATCTGATGTCCTATAGAAGAGATAGTAAGAGAATAAACATCTGACGTCCTACAGAAGAGATAGTAAAAGAATAAACAACTGACATCCTACAAAAGAGAGTAAAAGAATAAACATTTGACGTCCTACAGAAGAGATAGTAAGAGAATAAACATCTGACATCCTACAGAAGAGATAGTAAGAGAATAAACATCTGACGTCCTACAGAAGAGATAGTAAGAAAATAAACATCTGACATCCTACAAAAGAGATAGTAAGAGAATAAACATCTGATGTCCCACAGAAGAGATAGTAAGAGAATAAACATCTGACGTCCTACAGAATAGATAGTAAGAGAATAAACAACTGACATCCTACAAAAGAGATAGTAAGAGAATAAACATCTGACGTCCTACAGAAGAGATAGTAAAAGAATAAACATTTGACGTCCTACAAAAGAGATAGTAAGACAATGAACATCTGACGTCCTACAGAAGAGATAGTAAGAGAATAAACATCTGACGTCCTATAGAAGAGATAGTAAGAGAATAAACATCTGACGTCCTACAGAAGAGATAGTAAGAGAATAAACAACTGACATCCTACAAAAGAGAATAAAAGAATAAACATTTGACGTCCTACAGAAGAGATAGTAAGAGAATAAACATCTGACGTCCTACAGAAGAGATAGTAAGAGAATAAACATCTGACGTCCTACAGAAGAGATAGTAAGAGAATAAACATCTGACGTCCTACAAAAGAGATAGTAAGAGAATAAACATCTGATGTCCTACAGAAGAGATAGTAAGAAAATAAACATCTGACATCCTACAAAAGAGATAGTAAGAGAATAAACATCTGAGGTCCTACAGAAGAGATAGTAAGAGAATAAACATCTGACGTCCTACAGAAGAGATAGTAAGAGAATAAACAACTGACATCCTACAAAAGAGATAGTAAGAGAATAAACATCTGACTTCCTACAGATGAGATAGTAAAAGAATAAAAATTTGACGTCCTACAAAAGAGATAGTAAGAGAAGAAACATCTGACGTCCTACAGAAGAGATAGTAAAAGAATAAACATTTGACGTCCTACAAAAGAGATAGTAAGAGAATAAACATCTGACGTCCTACAGAAGAGATAGTAAGAGAATAAACAACTGACGTCCTACAGAAGAGATAGTAAGAGAATAAACATCTGACGTCCTACAAAAGAGAGTAAGAGAATAAACATCTGGCGTCTTACAGAAGAGATAATAAGAGAATAACCATCTGATGTCCTATAGAAGAGATCGTAAGAGAATAAACATCTGACGTCCTACAGAAGAGATAGTAAGAGAATAAACAACTGACATCCTACAAAAGAGAATAAAAGAATAAACATTTGACGTCCTACAGAAGAGATAGTAAGAGAATAAACATCTGACGTCCTACAGAAGAGATAGTAAGAGAATAAACAACTGACATCCTACAAAAGAGATAGTAAGAGAACAAACATCTGACTTCCTACAGAAGAGATAGTAAAAGAATAAACATTTGACGTCCTACAAAAGAGATAGTAAGAGAATAAACATCTGACGTCCTACAGAAGAGATAGTAAGAGAATAAACATCTGACGTCCTACAGAAGAGATAGTAAGAGAATAAACAACTGACGTCCTACAGAAGAGATAGTAAGAGAATAAACATCTGACGTCCTACAAAAGAGAGTAAGAGAATAAACATCTGGCGTCTTACAGAAGATATAGTAAGAGAATAACCATCTGATGTCCTATAGAAGAGATAGTAAGAGAATAAACATCTGACGTCCTACAGAAGAGATAGTAAAAGAATAAACAACTGACATCCTACAAAAGAGAATAAAAGAATAAACATTTGACGTCCTACAGAAGAGATAACAAGAGAATAAACATCTGACGTCCTACAGAAGAGATAGTAAGAGAATAAACATCTGACGTCCTACAGAAGAGATAGTAAGAGGACAAACAACTGACATCCTACAAAAGAGATAGTAAGAGAATAAACATCTGACGTCCTACAGAAGAGATAGTAAAAGAATAAACATTTAACGTCCTACAAAAGATATAGTAAGAGAATAAACATCTGACGTCCTACAGAAGAGATAGTAAGAGAATAAACAACTGATATCCTACAGAAGAGATAGTAAGAGAATAAACAACTGATGTCCTACAGAAGAGATAGTAAGAATAAACATCTGACGTCCTACAAAAGAGAGTAAGAGAATAAACATCTGGCGTCTTACAGAAGAGATAGTAAGAGAATAAACATCTGATGTCCTATAGAAGAGATAGTAAGAGAATAAACATCTGACGCCCTACAGAAGAGATAGTAAGAGAATAAACATCTGACGTCCTACAGAAGAGATAGTAAGAGAATAAACATCTGACATCCTTCAGAAGAGATAGTAAGAGAATGAACATCTGGCGTCCTACAGAAGAGATAGTAAGAGAATAAATATCTGACGTCCTACAAAAGAGATAGTAAGAGAATAAACATTTGACGTCCTACAGAAGAGATAGTAAGAGAATAAACATCTGACATCCTACAGAAGAGATAGTAAGAGAATAAACATCTGACGTCCTACAGAAGAGATAGTAAGAGAATAAACATCTGACATCCTACAGAAGAGATAGTAAGAGAATAAACATCTTGCGTCTTACAGAAGAGATAGTAAGAGAATAAACATCTGACGTCCTACAAAAGAGATAGTAAGAGAATAAACATCTGACATCCTACAAAAGAGATAGTAAGACAATAAACATCTGACATCCTTTAGAAGAGATAGTAAGAGAATAAACATCTGACGTCCTACAGAAGAGATAGTAAGAGAATAAACATCTGACATCCTTCAGAAGAGATAGTAAGAGAATAAACAACTGACATCCTACAAAAGAGAGTAAAAGAATAAACATTTGACGTCCTACAGAAGAGATAGTAAGAGAATAAACATCTGACGTCTTACAGAAGAGATAGTAAGAGAATAAACATCTGACGTCCTACAGAAGAGATAGTAAGAGAATAAACATCTGACATCCTACAAAAGAGATAGTAAGAGAATAAACATCTGATGTCCCACAGAGGAGATAGTAAGAGAATAAACATCTGACGTCCTACAGAATAGATAGTAAGAAAATAAACAACTGACATCCGACAAAAGAGATAGTAAGAGAATAAACATCTGACGTCCTACAGAAGAGATAGTAAAAGAATAAACATTTGACGTCCTACAAAAGAGATAGTAAGACAATGAACATCTGACGTCCTACAGAAGAGATAGTAAGAGAATAAACATCTGACATCCTACAAAAGAGAGTAAGAGAATAAACATCTGGCGTCTTACAGAAGAGATAGTAAGAGAATAACCATCTGATGTCCTATAGAAGAGATAGTAAGAGAATAAACATCTGACGTCCTACAGAAGAGATAGTAAGAGAATAAACAACTGACATCCTACAAAAGAGAATAAAAGAATAAACATTTGACGTCCTACAGAAGAGATAGTAAGAGAATAAACATCTGATGTCCTACAGAGGAGATAGTAAGAGAATAAACATCTGACATCCTACAAAAGAGATAGTAAGAGAATAAACATCTGAGGTCCTACAGAAGAGATAGTAAGAGAATAAACATCTGACGTCCTACAAAAGAGATAGTAAGAGAATAAACAACTGACATCCTACAAAAGAGATAGTAAGAGAATAAACATCTGACTTCCTACAGAAGAGATAGTAAAAAAATAAAAATTTGACGTCCTACAAAAGAGATAGTAAGAGAATAAACATCTGACGTCCTACAGAAGAGATAGTAAGAGAATAAACAACTGACGTCCTACAAAAGAGATAGTAAGAGAATAAACATCTGACGTCCTACAGAAGAGATAGTAAAAGAATAAACATTTGACGTCCTACAAAAGAGATAGTAAGAGAATAAACATCTGACGTCCTACAGAAGAGATAGTAAGAGAATAAACAACTGGCGTCCTACAGAAGAGATAGTAAGAGAATAAACATCTGACGTCCTACAATAGAGAGTAAGAGAATAAACATCTGGCGTCTTACAGAAGAGATAATAAGAGAATAACCATCTGATGTCCTATAGAAGAGATAGTAAGAGAATAAACATCTGACGTCCTACAGAAGAGATAGTAAGAGAATAACCATCTGATGTCCTATAGAAGAGATAGTAAGAGAATAAACATCTGACTTCCTACAGAAGAGATAGTAAAAGAATAAACATCTGACGTCCTACAGAAGAGATAGTAAGAGAATAAACAACTGACATCCTACAAAAGAGATAGTAAGAGAATAAACATCTGACTTCCTACAGAAGAGATAGTAAAAGAATAAAAATTTGACGTCCTACAAAAGAGATAGTAAGAGAATAAACATCTGACGTCCTACAGAAGAGATAGTAAGAGAATAAACAACTGACGTCCTACAAAAGAGACAGTAAGAGAATAAACATCTGACGTCCTACAGAAGAGATAGTAAAAGAATAAACATTTGACGTCCTACAAAAGAGATAGTAAGAGAATAAACATCTGACGTCCTACAGAAGAGATAGTAAGAGAATAAACAACTGGCGTCCTACAGAAGAGATAGTAAGAGAATAAACATCTGACGTCCTACAAAAGAGAGTAAGAGAATAAACATCTGGCGTCTTACAGAAGAGATAATAAGAGAATAACCATCTGATGTCCTATAGAAGAGATAGTAAGAGAATAAACATCTGACGTCCTACAGAAGAGATAGTAAGAGAATAAACAACTGACATCCTACAAAAGAGAATAAAAGAATAAACATTTGACGTCCTACAGAAGAGATAGTAAGAGAATAAACATCTGACGTCCTACAGAAGAGATAGTAAGAGAATAAACAACTGACATCCTACAAAAGAGATAGTAAGAGAATAAACATCTGACTTCCTACAGAAGAGATAGTAAAAGAATAAACATTTGACGTCCTACAAAAGAGATAGTAAGAGAATAAACATCTGACGTCCTACAGAAGAGATAGTAAGAGAATAAACAACTGACGTCCTACAAAAGAGATAGTAAGAGAATAAACATCTGACGTCCTACAGAAGAGATAGTAAAAGAATAAACATTTGACGTCCTACAAAAGAGATAGTAAGAGAATAAACATCTGACGTCCTACAGAAGAGATAGTAAGAGAATAAACAACTGACGTCCTACAGAAGAGATAGTAAGAGAATAAACATCTGACGTCCTACAAAAGAGAGTAAGAGAATAAACATCTGGCGTCTTACAGAAGAGATAGTAAGAGAATAACCATCTGATGTCCTATAGAAGAGATAGTAAGAGAATAAACATCTGACGTCCTACAGAAGAGATAGTAAGAGAATAAACAACTGACATCCTACAAAAGAGAATAAAAGAATAAACATTTGACGTCCTACAGAAGAGATAGTAAGAGAATAAACATCTGACGTCCTACAGAAGAGATAGTAAGAGAATAAACATCTGACGTCCTACAGAAGAGATAGTAAGAGAATAAACAACTGACATCCTACAAAAGAGATAGTAAGAGAATAAACATCTGACGTCCTACAGAAGAGATAGTAAAAGAATAAACATTTAACGTCCTACAAAAGAGATAGTAAGAGAATAAACATCTGACGTCCTACAGAAGAGATAGTAAGAGAATAAACAACTGACATCCTACAGAAGAGATAGTAACAGAATAAACAACTGATGTCCTACAGAAGAGATAGTAAGAATAAACATCTGACGTCCTACAAAAGAGAGTAAGAGAATAAACATCTGGCGTCTTACAGAAGAGATAGTAAGAGAATAAACATCTGATGTCCTATAGAAGAGATAGTAAGAGAATAAACATCTGACGCCCTACAGAAGAGATAGTAAGAGAATAACAATCTGATGTCCTATAGAAGAGATAGTAAGAGAATAAACATCTGACGTCCTACAGAAGAGATAGTAAGAGAATAAACAACTGACATCCTACAAAAGAGAATAAAAGAATAAACATTTGACGTCCTACAGAAGAGATAGTAAGAGAATAAACATCTGACGTCCTACAGAAGAGATAGTAAGAGAATAAACAACTGACATCCTACAAAAGAGATAGTAAGAGAATAAACATCTGACTTCCTACAGAAGAGATAGTAAGAGAATAAACATTTGACGTCCTACAAAAGAGATAGTAAGAGAATAAACATCTGACGTCCTACAGAAGAGATAGTAAGAGAATAAACAACTGACGTCCTACAAAAGAGATAGTAAGAGAATAAACATCTGACGTCCTACAGAAGAGATAGTAAAAGAATAAACATTTGACGTCCTACAAAAGAGATAGTAAGAGAATAAACAGCTGACGTCCTACAGAAGAGATAGTAAGAGAATAAACAACTGACGTCCTACAGAAGAGATAGTAAGAGAATAAACATCTGACGTCCTACAAAAGAGAGTAAGAGAATAAACATCTGGCGTCTTACAGAAGAGATAGTAAGAGAATAACCATCTGATGTCCTATAGAAGAGATAGTAAGAGAATAAACATCTGACGTCCTACAGAAGAGATAGTAAGAGAATAAACAACTGACATCCTACAAAAGAGAATAAAAGAATAAACATTTGACGTCCTACAGAAGAGATAGTAAGAGAATAAACATCTGACGTCCTACAGAAGAGATAGTAAGAGAATAAACATCTGACGTCCTACAGAAGAGATAGTAAGAGAATAAACAACTGACATCCTACAAAAGAGATAGTAAGAGAATAAACATCTGACGTCCTACAGAAGAGATAGTAAAAGAATAAACATTTAACGTCCTACAAAAGAGATAGTAAGAGAATAAACATCTGACGTCCTACAGAAGAGATAGTAAGAGAATAAACAACTGACATCCTACAGAAGAGATAGTAAGAGAATAAACAACTGATGTCCTACAGAAGAGATAGTAAGAATAAACATCTGACGTTCTACAAAAGAGAGTAAGAGAATAAACATCTGGCGTCTTACAGAAGAGATAGTAAGAGAATAAACATCTGATGTCCTATAGAAGAGATAGTAAGAGAATAAACATCTGACGCCCTACAGAAGAGATAGTAAGAGAATAAACATCTGACGTCCTACAGAAGAGATAGTAAGAGAATAAACATCTGACATCCTTCAGAAGAGATAGTAAGAGAATAAACATCTGGCGTCCAACAGAAGAGATAGTAAGAGAATAAACATCTGACGTCCTACAAAAGAGATAGTAAGAGAATAAACATTTGACGTCCTACAGAAGAGATAGTAAGAGAATAAACATCTGACATCCTACAGAAGAGATAGTAAGAGAATAAACATCTGACGTCCTACAGAAGAGATAGTAAGAGAATAAACATCTGACATCCTACAGAAGAGAATAAAAGAATAAACATTTGACGTCCTACAGAAGAGATAGTAAGAGAATAAACATCTGACGTCCTACAGAAGAGATAGTAAGAGAATAAACAACTGACATCCTACAAAAGAGATAGTAAGAGAATAAACATCTGACTTCCTACAGAAGAGATAGTAAAAGAATAAACATTTGACGTCCTACAAAAGAGATAGTAAGAGAATAAACATCTGACGTCCTACAGAAGAGATAGTAAGAGAATAAACAACTGACGTCCTACAAAAGAGATAGTAAGAGAATAAACATCTGACGTCCTACAGAAGAGATAGTAAAAGAATAAACATTTGACGTCCTACAAAAGAGATAGTAAGAGAATAAACATCTGACGTCCTACAGAAGAGATAGTAAGAGAATAAACAACTGACGTCCTACAGAAGAGATAGTAAGAGAATAAACATCTGACGTCCTACAAAAGAGAGTAAGAGAATAAACATCTGGCGTCTTACAGAAGATATAGTAAGAGAATAACCATCTGATGTCCTATAGAAGAGATAGTAAGAGAATAAACATCTGACGTCCTACAGAAGAGATAGTAAAAGAATAAACAACTGACATCCTACAAAAGAGAATAAAAGAATAAACATTTGACGTCCTACAAAAGAGATAGTAAAAGAATAAACATTTGACGTCCTACAAAAGAGATAGTAAGAGAATAAACATCTGACGTCCTACAGAAGAGATAGTAAGAGAATAAACAACTGACGTCCTACAGAAGAGATAGTAAGAGAATAAACATCTGACGTCCTACAAAAGAGAGTAAGAGAATAAACATCTGGCGTCTTACAGAAGAGATAGTAAGAGAATAAACATCTGATGTCCTATAGAAGAGATAGTAAGAGAATAAACATCTGACGCCCTACAGAAGAGATAGTAAGAGAATAACCATCTGATGTCCTATAGAAGAGATAGTAAGAGAATAAACATCTGACGTCCTACAGAAGAGATAGTAAGAGAATAAACAACTGACATCCTACAAAAGAGAATAAAAGAATAAACATTTGACGTCCTACAGAAGAGATAGTAAGAGAATAAACATCTGACGTCCTACAGAAGAGATAGTAAGAGAATAAACAACTGACATCCTACAAAAGAGATAGTAAGAGAATAAACATCTGACTTCCTACAGAAGAGATAGTAAGAGAATAAACATTTGACGTCCTACAAAAGAGATAGTAAGAGAATAAACATCTGACGTCCTACAGAAGAGATAGTAAGAGAATAAACAACTGACGTCCTACAAAAGAGATAGTAAGAGAATAAACATCTGACGTCCTACAGAAGAGATAGTAAAAGAATAAACATTTGACGTCCTACAAAAGAGATAGTAAGAGAATAAACAGCTGACGTCCTACAGAAGAGATAGTAAGAGAATAAACAACTGACGTCCTACAGAAGAGATAGTAAGAGAATAAACATCTGACGTCCTACAAAAGAGAGTAAGAGAATAAACATCTGGCGTCTTACAGAAGAGATAGTAAGAGAATAACCATCTGATGTCCTATAGAAGAGATAGTAAGAGAATAAACATCTGACGTCCTACAGAAGAGATAGTAAGAGAATAAACAACTGACATCCTACAAAAGAGAATAAAAGAATAAACATTTGACGTCCTACAGAAGAGATAGTAAGAGAATAAACATCTGACGTCCTACAGAAGAGATAGTAAGAGAATAAACATCTGACGTCCTACAGAAGAGATAGTAAGAGAATAAACAACTGACATCCTACAAAAGAGATAGTAAGAGAATAAACATCTGACGTCCTACAGAAGAGATAGTAAAAGAATAAACATTTAACGTCCTACAAAAGAGATAGTAAGAGAATAAACATCTGACGTTCTACAGAAGAGATAGTAAGAGAATAAACAACTGACATCCTACAGAAGAGATAGTAAGAGAATAAACAACTGATGTCCTACAGAAGAGATAGTAAGAATAAACATCTGACGTCCTACAAAAGAGAGTAAGAGAATAAACATCTGGCGTCTTACAGAAGAGATAGTAAGAGAATAAACATCTGATGTCCTATAGAAGAGATAGTAAGAGAATAAACATCTGACGCCCTACAGAAGAGATAGTAAGAGAATAAACATCTGACGTCCTACAGAAGAGATAGTAAGAGAATAAACATCTGACATCCTTCAGAAGAGATAGTAAGAGAATAAACATCTGGCGTCCAACAGAAGAGATAGTAAGAGAATAAACATCTGACGTCCTACAAAAGAGATAGTAAGAGAATAAACATTTGACGTCCTACAGAAGAGATAGTAAGAGAATAAACATCTGACATCCTACAGAAGAGATAGTAAGAGAATAAACATCTGACGTCCTACAGAAGAGATAGTAAGAGAATAAACATCTGACATCCTACAGAAGAGAATAAAAGAATAAACATTTGACGTCCTACAGAAGAGATAGTAAGAGAATAAACATCTGACGTCCTACAGAAGAGATAGTAAGAGAATAAACAACTGACATCCTACAAAAGAGATAGTAAGAGAATAAACATCTGACTTCCTACAGAAGAGATAGTAAAAGAATAAACATTTGACGTCCTACAAAAGAGATAGTAAGAGAATAAACATCTGACGTCCTACAGAAGAGATAGTAAGAGAATAAACAACTGACGTCCTACAAAAGAGATAGTAAGAGAATAAACATCTGACGTCCTACAGAAGAGATAGTAAAAGAATAAACATTTGACGTCCTACAAAAGAGATAGTAAGAGAATAAACATCTGACGTCCTACAGAAGAGATAGTAAGAGAATAAACAACTGACGTCCTACAGAAGAGATAGTAAGAGAATAAACATCTGACGTCCTACAAAAGAGAGTAAGAGAATAAACATCTGGCGTCTTACAGAAGATATAGTAAGAGAATAACCATCTGATGTCCTATAGAAGAGATAGTAAGAGAATAAACATCTGACGTCCTACAGAAGAGATAGTAAAAGAATAAACAACTGACATCCTACAAAAGAGAATAAAAGAATAAACATTTGACGTCCTACAGAAGAGATAGCAAGAGAATAAACATCTGACGTCCTACAGAAGAGATAGTAAGAGAATAAACATCTGACGTCCTACAGAAGAGATAGTAAGAGAATAAACAACTGACATCCTACAAAAGAGATAGTAAGAGAATAAACATCTGACGTCCTACAGAAGAGATAGTAAAGAATAAACATTTAACGTCCTACAAAAGAGATAGTAAGAGAATAAACATCTGACGTCCTACAGAAGAGATAGTAAGAGAATAAACAACTGATATCCTACAGAAGAGATAGTAAGAGAATAAACAACTGATGTCCTACAGAAGAGATAGTAAGAATAAACATCTGACGTCCTACAAAAGAGATAGTAAGAGAATAAACATCTGACGTCCTACAGAAGAGATAGTAAGAGAATAAACAACTGACGTCCTACAAAAGAGATAGTAAGAGAATAAACATCTGACGTCCTACAGAAGAGATAGTAAAAGAATAAACATTTGACGTCCTACAAAAGAGATAGTAAGAGAATAAACATCTGACGTCCTACAAAAGAGATAGTAAGAGAATAAACATCTGACGTCCTACAGAAGAGATAGTAAGAGAATAAACAACTGACGTCCTACAAAAGAGATAGTAAGAGAATAAACATCTGACGTCCTACAGAAGAGATAGTAAAAGAATAAACATTTGACGTCCTACAAAAGAGATAGTAAAAGAATAAACATTTGACGTCCTACAAAAGAGATAGTAAGAGAATAAACATCTGACGTCCTACAGAAGAGATAGTAAGAGAATAAACAACTGACGTCCTACAGAAGAGATAGTAAGAGAATAAACATCTGACGTCCTACAAAAGAGAGTAAGAGAATAAACATCTGGCGTCTTACAGAAGATATAGTAAGAGAATAACCATCTGATGTCCTATAGAAGAGATAGTAAGAGAATAAACATCTGACGTCCTACAGAAGAGATAGTAAAAGAATAAACAACTGACATCCTACAAAAGAGAATAAAAGAATAAACATTTGACGTCCTACAGAAGAGATAGCAAGAGAATAAACATCTGACGTCCTACAGAAGAGATAGTAAGAGAATAAACATCTGACGTCCTACAGAAGAGATAGTAAGAGAATAAACAACTGACATCCTACAAAAGAGATAGTAAGAGAATAAACATCTGACGTCCTACAGAAGAGATAGTAAAAGAATAAACATTTAACGTCCTACAAAAGAGATAGTAAGAGAATAAACATCTGACGTCCTACAGAAGAGATAGTAAGAGAATAAACAACTGATATCCTACAGAAGAGATAGTAAGAGAATAAACAACTGATGTCCTACAGAAGAGATAGTAAGAATAAACATCTGACGTCCTACAAAAGAGAGTAAGAGAATAAACATCTGGCGTCTTACAGAAGAGATAGTAAGAGAATAAACATCTGATGTCCTATAGAAGGGATAGTAAGAGAATAAACATCTGACGCCCTACAGAAGAGATAGTAAGAGAATAAACATCTGACGTCCTACAGAAGAGATAGTAAGAGAATAAACATCTGACATCCTTCAGAAGAGATAGTAAGAGAATGAACATCTGGCGTCCTACAGAAGAGATAGTAAGAGAATAAATATCTGACGTCCTACAAAAGAGAGTAAGAGAATAAACATTTGACGTCCTACAGAAGAGATAGTAAGAGAATAAACATCTGACATCCTACAGAAGAGATAGTAAGAGAATAAACATCTGACGTCCTACAGAAGAGATAGTAAGAGAATAAACATCTGACATCCTACAGAAGAGATAGTAAGAGAATAAACATCTTGCGTCCTACAGAAGAGATAGTAAGAGAATAAACATCTGACGTCCTACAAAAGAGATAGTAAGAGAATAAACATCTGACGTCCTACAAAAGAGATAGTAAGACAATAAACATCTGACATCCTTTAGAAGAGATAGTAAGAGAATAAACATCTGACGTCCTACAGAAGAGATAGTAAGAGAATAAACATCTGACATCCTTCAGAAGAGATAGTAAGAGAATAAACAACTGACATCCTACAAAAGAGAGTAAAAGAATAAACATCTGACGTCCTACAGAAGAGATAGTAAGAGAATAAACATCTGACGTCTTACAGAAGAGATAGTAAGAGAATAAACATCTGACGTCCTACAGAAGAGATAGTAAGAGAATAAACATCTGACATCCTACAAAAGAGATAGTAAGAGAATAAACATCTGATGTCCCACAGAGGAGATAGTAAGAGAATAAACAACTGACGTCCTACAGAATAGATAGTAAGAAAATAAACAACTGACATCCGACAAAAGAGATAGTAAGAGAATAAACATCTGACGTCCTACAGAAGAGATAGTAAAAGAATAAACATTTGACGTCCTACAAAAGAGATAGTAAGACAATGAACATCTGACGTCCTACAGAAGAGATAGTAAGAGAATAAACATCTGACATCCTACAAAAGAGAGTAAGAGAATAAACATCTGGCGTCTTACAGAAGAGATAGTAAGAGAATAACCATCTGATGTCCTATAGAAGAGATAGTAAGAGAATAAACATCTGACGTCCTACAGAAGAGATAGTAAGAGAATAAACAACTGACATCCTACAAAAGAGAATAAAAGAATAAACATTTGACGTCCTAGAGAAGAGATAGTAAGAGAATAAACATCTGATGTCCTACAGAAGAGATAGTAAGAGAATAAACATCTGACGTCCTACAAAAGAGATAGTAAGAGAATAAACAACTGACATCCTACAAAAGAGATAGTAAGAGAATAAACATCTGACTTCCTACAGAAGAGATAGTAAAAAAATAAAAATTTGACGTCCTACAGAAGAGATAGTAAGAGAATAAACATCTGACGTCCTACAGAAGAGATAGTAAGAGAATAAACAACTGACGTCCTACAAAAGAGATAGTAAGAGAATAAACATCTGACGTCCTACAGAAGAGATAGTAAAAGAATAAACATTTGACGTCCTACAAAAGAGATAGTAAGAGAATAAACATCTGACGTCCTACAGAAGAGATAGTAGGAGAATAAACAACTGACATCCTACAAAAGAGAATAAAAGAATAAACATCTGACATCCTAAAAAAGAGATAGTAAGAGAATAAACATCTGAGGTCCTACAGAAGAGATAGTAAGAGAATAAACATCTGACGTCCTACAAAAGAGATAGTAAGAGAATAAACAACTGACATCCTACAAAAGAGATAGTAAGAGAATAAACATCTGACTTCCTACAGAAGAGATAGTAAAAAAATAAAAATTTGACGTCCTACAGAAGAGATAGTAAGAGAATAAACATCTGACGTCCTACAGAAGAGATAGTAAGAGAATAAACAACTGACGTCCTACAAAAGAGATAGTAAGAGAATAAACATCTGACGTCCTACAGAAGAGATAGTAAAAGAATAAACATTTGACGTCCTACAAAAGAGATAGTAAGAGAATAAACATCTGACGTCCTACAGAAGAGATAGTAGGAGAATAAACAACTGGCGTCCTACAGAAGAGATAGTAAGAGAATAAACATCTGACGTCCTACAATAGAGAGTAAGAGAATAAACATCTGGCGTCTTACAGAAGAGATAATAAGAGAATAACCATCTGATGTCCTATAGAAGAGATAGTAAGAGAATAAACATCTGACGTCCTACAGAAGAGATAGTAAGAGAATAACCATCTGATGTCCTATAGAAGAGATAGTAAGAGAATAAACATCTGACTTCATACAGAAGAGATAGCAAAAGAATAAACATCTGACGTCCTACAGAAGAGATAGTAAGAGAATAAACAACTGACATCCTACAAAAGAGATAGTAAGAGAATAAACATCTGACTTCCTACAGAAGAGATAGTAAAAGAATAAACATTTGACGTCCTACAAAAGAGATAGTAAGAGAATAAACATCTGACGTCCTACAGAAGAGATAGTAAGAGAATAAACAACTGACGTCCTACAAAAGAGATAGTAAGAGAATAAACATCTGACGTCCTACAGAAGAGATAGTAAAAGAATAAACATTTGACGTCCTACAAAAGAGATAGTAAGAGAATAAACATCTGACGTCCTACAGAAGAGATAGTAAGAGAATAAACAACTGGCGTCCTACAGAAGAGATAGTAAGAGAATAAACATCTGACGTCCTACAAAAGAGAGTAAGAGAATAAACATCTGGCGTCTTACAGAAGAGATAATAAGAGAATAACCATCTGATGTCCTATAGAAGAGATAGTAAGAGAATAAACATCTGACGTCCTACAGAAGAGATAGTAAGAGAATAAACAACTGACATCCTACAAAAGAGAATAAAAGAATAAACATTTGACGTCCTACAGAAGAGATAGTAAGAGAATAAACATCTGACGTCCTACAGAAGAGATAGTAAGAGAATAAACAACTGACAACCTACAAAAGAGATAGTAAGAGAATAAACATCTGACTTCCTACAGAAGAGATAGTAAAAGAATAAACATTTGACGTCCTACAAAAGAGATAGTAAGAGAATAAACATCTGACGTCCTACAGAAGAGATAGTAAGAGAATAAACAACTGACGTCCTACAAAAGAGATAGTAAGAGAATAAACATCTGACGTCCTACAGAAGAGATAGTAAAAGAATAAACATTTGACGTCCTACAAAAGAGATAGTAAGAGAATAAACATCTGACGTCCTACAGAAGAGATAGTAAGAGAATAAACATCTGACGTCCTATAGAAGAGATAGTAAGAGAATAAACATCTGACGTCCTACAGAAGAGATAGTAAAAGAATAAACAACTGACATCCTACAAAAGAGAATAAAAGAATAAACATTTGACGTCCTACAAAAGAGATAGTAAAAGAATAAACATTTGACGTCCTACAAAAGAGATAGTAAGAGAATAAACATCTGACGTCCTACAGAAGAGATAGTAAGAGAATAAACAACTGACGTCCTACAGAAGAGATAGTAAGAGAATAAACATCTGACGTCCTACAAAAGAGAGTAAGAGAATAAACATCTGGCGTCTTACAGAAGAGATAGTAAGAGAATAAACACCTGATGTCCTATAGAAGAGATAGTAAGAGAATAAACATCTGACGCCCTACAGAAGAGATAGTAAGAGAATAACCATCTGATGTCCTATAGAAGAGATAGTAAGAGAATAAACATCTGACGTCCTACAGAAGAGATAGTAAGAGAATAAACAACTGACATCCTACAAAAGAGAATAAAAGAATAAACATTTGACGTCCTACAGAAGAGATAGTAAGAGAATAAACATCTGACGTCCTACAGAAGAGATAGTAAGAGAATAAACAACTGACATCCTACAAAAGAGATAGTAAGAGAATAAAAATCTGACTTCCTACAGAAGAGATAGTAAGAGAATAAACATTTGACGTCCTACAAAAGAGATAGTAAGAGAATAAACATCTGACGTCCTACAGAAGAGATAGTAAGAGAATAAACAACTGACGTCCTACAAAAGAGATAGTAAGAGAATAAACATCTGACGTCCTACAGAAGAGATAGTAAAAGAATAAACATTTGACGTCCTACAAAAGAGATAGTAAGAGAATAAACAGCTGACGTCCTACAGAAGAGATAGTAAGAGAATAAACAACTGACGTCCTACAGAAGAGATAGTAAGAGAATAAACATCTGACGTCCTACAAAAGAGAGTAAGAGAATAAACATCTGGCGTCTTACAGAAGAGATAGTAAGAGAATAACCATCTGATGTCCTATAGAAGAGATAGTAAGAGAATAAACATCTGACGTCCTACAGAAGAGATAGTAAGAGAATAAACAACTGACATCCTACAAAAGAGAATAAAAGAATAAACATTTGACGTCCTACAGAAGAGATAGTAAGAGAATAAACATCTGACGTCCTACAGAAGAGATAGTAAGAGAATAAACATCTGACGTCCTACAGAAGAGATAGTAAGAGAATAAACAACTGACATCCTACAAAAGAGATAGTAAGAGAATAAACATCTGACGTCCTACAGAAGAGATAGTAAAAGAATAAACATTTAACGTCCTACAAAAGAGATAGTAAGAGAATAAACATCTGACGTTCTACAGAAGAGATAGTAAGAGAATAAACAACTGACATCCTACAGAAGAGATAGTAAGAGAATAAACAACTGATGTCCTACAGAAGAGATAGTAAGAATAAACATCTGACGTCCTACAAAAGAGAGTAAGAGAATAAACATCTGGCGTCTTACAGAAGAGATAGTAAGAGAATAAACATCTGATGTCCTATAGAAGAGATAGTAAGAGAATAAACATCTGACGCCCTACAGAAGAGATAGTAAGAGAATAAACATCTGACGTCCTACAGAAGAGATAGTAAGAGAATAAACATCTGACATCCTTCAGAAGAGATAGTAAGAGAATAAACATCTGGCGTCCAACAGAAGAGATAGTAAGAGAATAAACATCTGACGTCCTACAAAAGAGATAGTAAGAGAATAAACATTTGACGTCCTACAGAAGAGATAGTAAGAGAATAAACATCTGACATCCTACAGAAGAGATAGTAAGAGAATAAACATCTGACGTCCTACAGAAGAGATAGTAAGAGAATAAACATCTGACATCCTACAGAAGAGAATAAAAGAATAAACATTTGACGTCCTACAGAAGAGATAGTAAGAGAATAAACATCTGACGTCCTACAGAAGAGATAGTAAGAGAATAAACAACTGACATCCTACAAAAGAGATAGTAAGAGAATAAACATCTGACTTCCTACAGAAGAGATAGTAAAAGAATAAACATTTGACGTCCTACAAAAGAGATAGTAAGAGAATAAACATCTGACGTCCTACAGAAGAGATAGTAAGAGAATAAACAACTGACGTCCTACAAAAGAGATAGTAAGAGAATAAACATCTGACGTCCTACAGAAGAGATAGTAAAAGAATAAACATTTGACGTCCTACAAAAGAGATAGTAAGAGAATAAACATCTGACGTCCTACAGAAGAGATAGTAAGAGAATAAACAACTGACGTCCTACAGAAGAGATAGTAAGAGAATAAACATCTGGCGTCTTACAGAAGATATAGTAAGAGAATAACCATCTGATGTCCTATAGAAGAGATAGTAAGAGAATAAACATCTGACGTCCTACAGAAGAGATAGTAAAAGAATAAACAACTGACATCCTACAAAAGAGAATAAAAGAATAAACATTTGACGTCCTACAGAAGAGATAGCAAGAGAATAAACATCTGACGTCCTACAGAAGAGATAGTAAGAGAATAAACATCTGACGTCCTACAGAAGAGATAGTAAGAGAATAAACAACTGACATCCTACAAAAGAGATAGTAAGAGAATAAACATCTGACGTCCTACAGAAGAGATAGTAAAAGAATAAACATTTAACGTCCTACAAAAGAGATAGTAAGAGAATAAACATCTGACGTCCTACAGAAGAGATAGTAAGAGAATAAACAACTGATATCCTACAGAAGAGATAGTAAGAGAATAAACAACTGATGTCCTACAGAAGAGATAGTAAGAATAAACATCTGACGTCCTACAAAAGAGATAGTAAGAGAATAAACATCTGACGTCCTACAGAAGAGATAGTAAGAGAATAAACAACTGACGTCCTACAAAAGAGATAGTAAGAGAATAAACATCTGACGTCCTACAGAAGAGATAGTAAAAGAATAAACATTTGACGTCCTACAGAAGAGATAGTAAGAGAATAAACATCTGACGTCCTACAAAAGAGATAGTAAGAGAATAAACATCTGACGTCCTACAGAAGAGATAGTAAGAGAATAAACAACTGACGTCCTACAAAAGAGATAGTAAGAGAATAAACATCTGACGTCCTACAGAAGAGATAGTAAAAGAATAAACATTTGACGTCCTACAAAAGAGATAGTAAAAGAATAAACATTTGACGTCCTACAAAAGAGATAGTAAGAGAATAAACATCTGACGTCCTACAGAAGAGATAGTAAGAGAATAAACAACTGACGTCCTACAGAAGAGATAGTAAGAGAATAAACATCTGACGTCCTACAAAAGAGAGTAAGAGAATAAACATCTGGCGTCTTACAGAAGATATAGTAAGAGAATAACCATCTGATGTCCTATAGAAGAGATAGTAAGAGAATAAACATCTGACGTCCTACAGAAGAGATAGTAAAAGAATAAACAACTGACATCCTACAAAAGAGAATAAAAGAATAAACATTTGACGTCCTACAGAAGAGATAGCAAGAGAATAAACATCTGACGTCCTACAGAAGAGATAGTAAGAGAATAAACATCTGACGTCCTACAGAAGAGATAGTAAGAGAATAAACAACTGACATCCTACAAAAGAGATAGTAAGAGAATAAACATCTGACGTCCTACAGAAGAGATAGTAAAAGAATAAACATTTAACGTCCTACAAAAGAGATAGTAAGAGAATAAACATCTGACGTCCTACAGAAGAGATAGTAAGAGAATAAACAACTGATATCCTACAGAAGAGATAGTAAGAGAATAAACAACTGATGTCCTACAGAAGAGATAGTAAGAATAAACATCTGACGTCCTACAAAAGAGAGTAAGAGAATAAACATCTGGCGTCTTACAGAAGAGATAGTAAGAGAATAAACATCTGATGTCCTATAGAAGGGATAGTAAGAGAATAAACATCTGACGCCCTACAGAAGAGATAGTAAGAGAATAAACATCTGACGTCCTACAGAAGAGATAGTAAGAGAATAAACATCTGACATCCTTCAGAAGAGATAGTAAGAGAATGAACATCTGGCGTCCTACAGAAGAGATAGTAAGAGAATAAATATCTGACGTCCTACAAAAGAGATAGTAAGAGAATAAACATTTGACGTCCTACAGAAGAGATAGTAAGAGAATAAACATCTGACATCCTACAGAAGAGATAGTAAGAGAATAAACATCTGACGTCCTACAGAAGAGATAGTAAGAGAATAAACATCTGACATCCTACAGAAGAGATAGTAAGAGAATAAACATCTTGCGTCCTACAGAAGAGATAGTAAGAGAATAAACATCTGACGTCCTACAAAAGAGATAGTAAGAGAATAAACATCTGACGTCCTACAAAAGAGATAGTAAGACAATAAACATCTGACATCCTTTAGAAGAGATAGTAAGAGAATAAACATCTGACGTCCTACAGAAGAGAGAGTAAGAGAATAAACATCTGACATCCTTCAGAAGAGATAGTAAGAGAATAAACAACTGACATCCTACAAAAGAGAGTAAAAGAATAAACATCTGACGTCCTACAGAAGAGATAGTAAGAGAATAAACATCTGACGTCTTACAGAAGAGATAGTAAGAGAATAAACATCTGACGTCCTACAGAAGAGATAGTAAGAGAATAAACATCTGACATCCTACAAAAGAGATAGTAAGAGAATAAACATCTGATGTCCCACAGAGGAGATAGTAAGAGAATAAACATCTGACGTCCTACAGAATAGATAGTAAGAAAATAAACAACTGACATCCGACAAAAGAGATAGTAAGAGAATAAACATCTGACGTCCTACAGAAGAGATAGTAAAAGAATAAACATTTGACGTCCTACAAAAGAGATAGTAAGACAATGAACATCTGACGTCCTACAGAAGAGATAGTAAGAGAATAAACATCTGACATCCTACAAAAGAGAGTAAGAGAATAAACATCTGGCGTCTTACAGAAGAGATAGTAAGAGAATAACCATCTGACGTCCTATAGAAGAGATAGTAAGAGAATAAACATCTGACGTCCTACAGAAGAGATAGTAAGAGAATAAACAACTGACATCCTACAAAAGAGAATAAAAGAATAAACATTTGACGTCCTAGAGAAGAGATAGTAAGAGAATAAACATCTGATGTCCTACAGAAGAGATAGTAAGAGAATAAACATCTGACATCCTAAAAAAGAGATAGTAAGAGAATAAACATCTGAGGTCCTACAGAAGAGATAGTAAGAGAATAAACATCTGACGTCCTACAAAAGAGATAGTAAGAGAATAAACAACTGACATCCTACAAAAGAGATAGTAAGAGAATAAACATCTGACTTCCTACAGAAGAGATAGTAAAAAAATAAAAATTTGACGTCCTAGAGAAGAGATAGTAAGAGAATAAACATCTGACGTCCTACAGAAGAGATAGTAAGAGAATAAACAACTGACGTCCTACAAAAGAGATAGTAAGAGAATAAACATCTGACGTCCTACAGAAGAGATAGTAAAAGAATAAACATTTGACGTCCTACAAAAGAGATAGTAAGAGAATAAACATCTGACGTCCTACAGAAGAGATAGTAAGAGAATAAACAACTGGCGTCCTACAGAAGAGATAGTAAGAGAATAAACATCTGACGTCCTACAATAGAGAGTAAGAGAATAAACATCTGGCGTCTTACAGAAGAGATAATAAGAGAATAACCATCTGATGTCCTATAGAAGAGATAGTAAGAGAATAAACATCTGACGTCCTACAGAAGAGATAGTAAGAGAATAACCATCTGATGTCCTATAGAAGAGATAGTAAGAGAATAAACATCTGACTTCATACAGAAGAGATAGTAAAAGAATAAACATCTGACGTCCTACAGAAGAGATAGTAAGAGAATAAACAACTGACATCCTACAAAAGAGATAGTAAGAGAATAAACATCTGACTTCCTACAGAAGAGATAGTAAAAGAATAAACATTTGACGTCCTACAAAAGAGATAGTAAGAGAATAAACATCTGACGTCCTACAAAAGAGATAGTAAGAGAATAAACATCTGACGTCCTACAGAAGAGATAGTAAGAGAATAAACAACTGACGTCCTACAAAAGAGATAGTAAGAGAATAAACATCTGACTTCCTACAGAAGAGATAGTAAGAGAATAAACATCTGACGTCCTACAAAAGAGATAGTAAGAGAATAAACATCTGACGTCCTACAGAAGAGATAGTAAGAGAATAAACAACTGACGTCCTACAAAAGAGATAGTAAGAGAATAAACATCTGACGTCCTACAGAAGAGATAGTAAAAGAATAAACATTTGACGTCCTACAAAAGAGATAGTAAGAGAATAAACATCTGACGTCCTACAAAAGAGATAGTAAGAGAATAAACATCTGACGTCCTACAGAAGAGATAGTAAGAGAATAAACAACTGACGTCCTACAAAAGAGATAGTAAGAGAATAAACATCTGACGTCCTACAGAAGAGATAGTAAAAGAATAAACATTTGACGTCCTACAAAAGAGATAGTAAAAGAATAAACATTTGACGTCCTACAAAAGAGATAGTAAGAGAATAAACATCTGACGTCCTACAGAAGAGATAGTAAGAGAATAAACAACTGACGTCCTACAGAAGAGATAGTAAGAGAATAAACATCTGACGTCCTACAAAAGAGAGTAAGAGAATAAACATCTGGCGTCTTACAGAAGATATAGTAAGAGAATAACCATCTGATGTCCTATAGAAGAGATAGTAAGAGAATAAACATCTGACGTCCTACAGAAGAGATAGTAAAAGAATAAACAACTGACATCCTACAAAAGAGAATAAAAGAATAAACATTTGACGTCCTACAGAAGAGATAGCAAGAGAATAAACATCTGACGTCCTACAGAAGAGATAGTAAGAGAATAAACATCTGACGTCCTACAGAAGAGATAGTAAGAGAATAAACAACTGACATCCTACAAAAGAGATAGTAAGAGAATAAACATCTGACGTCCTACAGAAGAGATAGTAAAAGAATAAACATTTAACGTCCTACAAAAGAGATAGTAAGAGAATAAACATCTGACGTCCTACAGAAGAGATAGTAAGAGAATAAACAACTGATATCCTACAGAAGAGATAGTAAGAGAATAAACAACTGATGTCCTACAGAAGAGATAGTAAGAATAAACATCTGACGTCCTACAAAAGAGAGTAAGAGAATAAACATCTGGCGTCTTACAGAAGAGATAGTAAGAGAATAAACATCTGATGTCCTATAGAAGGGATAGTAAGAGAATAAACATCTGACGTCCTACAGAAGAGATAGTAAGAGAATAAACAACTGACATCCTACAAAAGAGAATAAAAGAATAAACATTTGACGTCCTACAGAAGAGATAGTAAGAGAATAAACATCTGACGTCCTACAGAAGAGATAGTAAGAGAATAAACATCTGACGTCCTACAGAAGAGATAGTAAGAGAATAAACAACTGACATCCTACAAAAGAGATAGTAAGAGAATAAACATCTGACGTCCTACAGAAGAGATAGTAAAAGAATAAACATTTAACGTCCTACAAAAGAGATAGTAAGAGAATAAACATCTGACGTTCTACAGAAGAGATAGTAAGAGAATAAACAACTGACATCCTACAGAAGAGATAGTAAGAGAATAAACAACTGATGTCCTACAGAAGAGATAGTAAGAATAAACATCTGACGTCCTACAAAAGAGAGTAAGAGAATAAACATCTGGCGTCTTACAGAAGAGATAGTAAGAGAATAAACATCTGATGTCCTATAGAAGAGATAGTAAGAGAATAAACATCTGACGCCCTACAGAAGAGATAGTAAGAGAATAAACATCTGACGTCCTACAGAAGAGATAGTAAGAGAATAAACATCTGACATCCTTCAGAAGAGATAGTAAGAGAATAAACATCTGGCGTCCAACAGAAGAGATAGTAAGAGAATAAACATCTGACGTCCTACAAAAGAGATAGTAAGAGAATAAACATTTGACGTCCTACAGAAGAGATAGTAAGAGAATAAACATCTGACATCCTACAGAAGAGATAGTAAGAGAATAAACATCTGACGTCCTACAGAAGAGATAGTAAGAGAATAAACATCTGACATCCTACAGAAGAGAATAAAAGAATAAACATTTGACGTCCTACAGAAGAGATAGTAAGAGAATAAACATCTGACGTCCTACAGAAGAGATAGTAAGAGAATAAACAACTGACATCCTACAAAAGAGATAGTAAGAGAATAAACATCTGACTTCCTACAGAAGAGATAGTAAAAGAATAAACATTTGACGTCCTACAAAAGAGATAGTAAGAGAATAAACATCTGACGTCCTACAGAAGAGATAGTAAGAGAATAAACAACTGACGTCCTACAAAAGAGATAGTAAGAGAATAAACATCTGACGTCCTACAGAAGAGATAGTAAAAGAATAAACATTTGACGTCCTACAAAAGAGATAGTAAGAGAATAAACATCTGACGTCCTACAGAAGAGATAGTAAGAGAATAAACAACTGACGTCCTACAGAAGAGATAGTAAGAGAATAAACATCTGACGTCCTACAAAAGAGAGTAAGAGAATAAACATCTGGCGTCTTACAGAAGATATAGTAAGAGAATAACCATCTGATGTCCTATAGAAGAGATAGTAAGAGAATAAACATCTGACGTCCTACAGAAGAGATAGTAAAAGAATAAACAACTGACATCCTACAAAAGAGAATAAAAGAATAAACATTTGACGTCCTACAGAAGAGATAGCAAGAGAATAAACATCTGACGTCCTACAGAAGAGATAGTAAGAGAATAAACATCTGACGTCCTACAGAAGAGATAGTAAGAGAATAAACAACTGACATCCTACAAAAGAGATAGTAAGAGAATAAACATCTGACGTCCTACAGAAGAGATAGTAAAAGAATAAACATTTAACGTCCTACAAAAGAGATAGTAAGAGAATAAACATCTGACGTCCTACAGAAGAGATAGTAAGAGAATAAACAACTGATATCCTACAGAAGAGATAGTAAGAGAATAAACAACTGATGTCCTACAGAAGAGATAGTAAGAATAAACATCTGACGTCCTACAAAAGAGATAGTAAGAGAATAAACATCTGACGTCCTACAGAAGAGATAGTAAGAGAATAAACAACTGACGTCCTACAAAAGAGATAGTAAGAGAATAAACATCTGACGTCCTACAGAAGAGATAGTAAAAGAATAAACATTTGACGTCCTACAAAAGAGATAGTAAGAGAATAAACATCTGACGTCCTACAAAAGAGATAGTAAGAGAATAAACATCTGACGTCCTACAGAAGAGATAGTAAGAGAATAAACAACTGACGTCCTACAAAAGAGATAGTAAGAGAATAAACATCTGACGTCCTACAGAAGAGATAGTAAAAGAATAAACATTTGACGTCCTACAAAAGAGATAGTAAAAGAATAAACATTTGACGTCCTACAAAAGAGATAGTAAGAGAATAAACATCTGACGTCCTACAGAAGAGATAGTAAGAGAATAAACAACTGACGTCCTACAGAAGAGATAGTAAGAGAATAAACATCTGACGTCCTACAAAAGAGAGTAAGAGAATAAACATCTGGCGTCTTACAGAAGATATAGTAAGAGAATAACCATCTGATGTCCTATAGAAGAGATAGTAAGAGAATAAACATCTGACGTCCTACAGAAGAGATAGTAAAAGAATAAACAACTGACATCCTACAAAAGAGAATAAAAGAATAAACATTTGACGTCCTACAGAAGAGATAGCAAGAGAATAAACATCTGACGTCCTACAGAAGAGATAGTAAGAGAATAAACATCTGACGTCCTACAGAAGAGATAGTAAGAGAATAAACAACTGACATCCTACAAAAGAGATAGTAAGAGAATAAACATCTGACGTCCTACAGAAGAGATAGTAAAAGAATAAACATTTAACGTCCTACAAAAGAGATAGTAAGAGAATAAACATCTGACGTCCTACAGAAGAGATAGTAAGAGAATAAACAACTGATATCCTACAGAAGAGATAGTAAGAGAATAAACAACTGATGTCCTACAGAAGAGATAGTAAGAATAAACATCTGACGTCCTACAAAAGAGAGTAAGAGAATAAACATCTGGCGTCTTACAGAAGAGATAGTAAGAGAATAAACATCTGATGTCCTATAGAAGGGATAGTAAGAGAATAAACATCTGACGCCCTACAGAAGAGATAGTAAGAGAATAAACATCTGACGTCCTACAGAAGAGATAGTAAGAGAATAAACATCTGACATCCTTCAGAAGAGATAGTAAGAGAATGAACATCTGGCGTCCTACAGAAGAGATAGTAAGAGAATAAATATCTGACGTCCTACAAAAGAGATAGTAAGAGAATAAACATTTGACGTCCTACAGAAGAGATAGTAAGAGAATAAACATCTGACATCCTACAGAAGAGATAGTAAGAGAATAAACATCTGACGTCCTACAGAAGAGATAGTAAGAGAATAAACATCTGACATCCTACAGAAGAGATAGTAAGAGAATAAACATCTTGCGTCCTACAGAAGAGATAGTAAGAGAATAAACATCTGACGTCCTACAAAAGAGATAGTAAGAGAATAAACATCTGACGTCCTACAAAAGAGATAGTAAGACAATAAACATCTGACATCCTTTAGAAGAGATAGTAAGAGAATAAACATCTGACGTCCTACAGAAGAGATAGTAAGAGAATAAACATCTGACATCCTTCAGAAGAGATAGTAAGAGAATAAACAACTGACATCCTACAAAAGAGAGTAAAAGAATAAACATCTGACGTCCTACAGAAGAGATAGTAAGAGAATAAACATCTGACGTCTTACAGAAGAGATAGTAAGAGAATAAACATCTGACGTCCTACAGAAGAGATAGTAAGAGAATAAACATCTGACATCCTACAAAAGAGATAGTAAGAGAATAAACATCTGATGTCCCACAGAGGAGATAGTAAGAGAATAAACATCTGACGTCCTACAGAATAGATAGTAAGAAAATAAACAACTGACATCCGACAAAAGAGATAGTAAGAGAATAAACATCTGACGTCCTACAGAAGAGATAGTAAAAGAATAAACATTTGACGTCCTACAAAAGAGATAGTAAGACAATGAACATCTGACGTCCTACAGAAGAGATAGTAAGAGAATAAACATCTGACATCCTACAAAAGAGAGTAAGAGAATAAACATCTGGCGTCTTACAGAAGAGATAGTAAGAGAATAACCATCTGACGTCCTATAGAAGAGATAGTAAGAGAATAAACATCTGACGTCCTACAGAAGAGATAGTAAGAGAATAAACAACTGACATCCTACAAAAGAGAATAAAAGAATAAACATTTGACGTCCTAGAGAAGAGATAGTAAGAGAATAAACATCTGATGTCCTACAGAAGAGATAGTAAGAGAATAAACATCTGACATCCTAAAAAAGAGATAGTAAGAGAATAAACATCTGAGGTCCTACAGAAGAGATAGTAAGAGAATAAACATCTGACGTCCTACAAAAGAGATAGTAAGAGAATAAACAACTGACATCCTACAAAAGAGATAGTAAGAGAATAAACATCTGACTTCCTACAGAAGAGATAGTAAAAAAATAAAAATTTGACGTCCTAGAGAAGAGATAGTAAGAGAATAAACATCTGACGTCCTACAGAAGAGATAGTAAGAGAATAAACAACTGACGTCCTACAAAAGAGATAGTAAGAGAATAAACATCTGACGTCCTACAGAAGAGATAGTAAAAGAATAAACATTTGACGTCCTACAAAAGAGATAGTAAGAGAATAAACATCTGACGTCCTACAGAAGAGATAGTAAGAGAATAAACAACTGGCGTCCTACAGAAGAGATAGTAAGAGAATAAACATCTGACGTCCTACAATAGAGAGTAAGAGAATAAACATCTGGCGTCTTACAGAAGAGATAATAAGAGAATAACCATCTGATGTCCTATAGAAGAGATAGTAAGAGAATAAACATCTGACGTCCTACAGAAGAGATAGTAAGAGAATAACCATCTGATGTCCTATAGAAGAGATAGTAAGAGAATAAACATCTGACTTCATACAGAAGAGATAGTAAAAGAATAAATATCTGACGTCCTACAGAAGAGATAGTAAGAGAATAAACAACTGACATCCTACAAAAGAGATAGTAAGAGAATAAACATCTGACTTCCTACAGAAGAGATAGTAAAAGAATAAACATTTGACGTCCTACAAAAGAGATAGTAAGAGAATAAACATCTGACGTCCTACAAAAGAGATAGTAAGAGAATAAACATCTGACGTCCTACAGAAGAGATAGTAAGAGAATAAACAACTGACGTCCTACAAAAGAGATAGTAAGAGAATAAACATCTGACTTCCTACAGAAGAGATAGTAAGAGAATAAACATCTGACGTCCTACAAAAGAGATAGTAAGAGAATAAACATCTGACGTCCTACAGAAGAGATAGTAAGAGAATAAACAACTGACGTCCTACAAAAGAGATAGTAAGAGAATAAACATCTGACGTCCTACAGAAGAGATAGTAAAAGAATAAACATTTGACGTCCTACAAAAGAGATAGTAAGAGAATAAACATCTGACGTCCTACAAAAGAGATAGTAAGAGAATAAACATCTGACGTCCTACAGAAGAGATAGTAAGAGAATAAACAACTGACGTCCTACAAAAGAGATAGTAAGAGAATAAACATCTGACGTCCTACAGAAGAGATAGTAAAAGAATAAACATTTGACGTCCTACAAAAGAGATAGTAAAAGAATAAACATTTGACGTCCTACAAAAGAGATAGTAAGAGAATAAACATCTGACGTCCTACAGAAGAGATAGTAAGAGAATAAACAACTGACGTCCTACAGAAGAGATAGTAAGAGAATAAACATCTGACGTCCTACAAAAGAGAGTAAGAGAATAAACATCTGGCGTCTTACAGAAGATATAGTAAGAGAATAACCATCTGATGTCCTATAGAAGAGATAGTAAGAGAATAAACATCTGACGTCCTACAGAAGAGATAGTAAAAGAATAAACAACTGACATCCTACAAAAGAGAATAAAAGAATAAACATTTGACGTCCTACAGAAGAGATAGCAAGAGAATAAACATCTGACGTCCTACAGAAGAGATAGTAAGAGAATAAACATCTGACGTCCTACAGAAGAGATAGTAAGAGAATAAACAACTGACATCCTACAAAAGAGATAGTAAGAGAATAAACATCTGACGTCCTACAGAAGAGATAGTAAAAGAATAAACATTTAACGTCCTACAAAAGAGATAGTAAGAGAATAAACATCTGACGTCCTACAGAAGAGATAGTAAGAGAATAAACAACTGATATCCTACAGAAGAGATAGTAAGAGAATAAACAACTGATGTCCTACAGAAGAGATAGTAAGAATAAACATCTGACGTCCTACAAAAGAGAGTAAGAGAATAAACATCTGGCGTCTTACAGAAGAGATAGTAAGAGAATAAACATCTGATGTCCTATAGAAGGGATAGTAAGAGAATAAACATCTGACGCCCTACAGAAGAGATAGTAAGAGAATAAACATCTGACGTCCTACAGAAGAGATAGTAAGAGAATAAACATCTGACATCCTTCAGAAGAGATAGTAAGAGAATGAACATCTGGCGTCCTACAGAAGAGATAGTAAGAGAATAAATATCTGACGTCCTACAAAAGAGATAGTAAGAGAATAAACATTTGACGTCCTACAGAAGAGATAGTAAGAGAATAAACATCTGACATCCTACAGAAGAGATAGTAAGAGAATAAACATCTGACGTCCTACAGAAGAGATAGTAAGAGAATAAACATCTGACATCCTACAGAAGAGATAGTAAGAGAATAAACATCTTGCGTCCTACAGAAGAGATAGTAAGAGAATAAACATCTGACGTCCTACAAAAGAGATAGTAAGAGAATAAACATCTGACGTCCTACAAAAGAGATAGTAAGACAATAAACATCTGACATCCTTTAGAAGAGATAGTAAGAGAATAAACATCTGACGTCCTACAGAAGAGATAGTAAGAGAATAAACATCTGACATCCTTCAGAAGAGATAGTAAGAGAATAAACAACTGACATCCTACAAAAGAGAGTAAAAGAATAAACATCTGACGTCCTACAGAAGAGATAGTAAGAGAATAAACATCTGACGTCTTACAGAAGAGATAGTAAGAGAATAAACATCTGACGTCCTACAGAAGAGATAGTAAGAGAATAAACATCTGACATCCTACAAAAGATATAGTAAGAGAATAAACATCTGATGTCCCACAGAGGAGATAGTAAGAGAATAAACATCTGACGTCCTACAGAATAGATAGTAAGAAAATAAACAACTGACATCCGACAAAAGAGATAGTAAGAGAATAAACATCTGACGTCCTACAGAAGAGATAGTAAAAGAATAAACATTTGACGTCCTACAAAAGAGATAGTAAGAGAATAAACATCTGACGTCCTACAGAAGAGATAGTAAGAGAATAAACATCTGACATCCTACAAAAGAGAGTAAGAGAATAAACATCTGGCGTCTTACAGAAGAGATAGTAAGAGAATAACCATCTGACGTCCTATAGAAGAGATAGTAAGAGAATAAACATCTGACGTCCTACAGAAGAGATAGTAAGAGAATAAACAACTGACATCCTACAAAAGAGAATAAAAGAATAAACATTTGACGTCCTAGAGAAGAGATAGTAAGAGAATAAACATCTGATGTCCTACAGAAGAGATAGTAAGAGAATAAACATCTGACATCCTAAAAAAGAGATAGTAAGAGAATAAACATCTGAGGTCCTACAGAAGAGATAGTAAGAGAATAAACATCTGACGTCCTACAAAAGAGATAGTAAGAGAATAAACAACTGACATCCTACAAAAGAGATAGTAAGAGAATAAACATCTGACTTCCTACAGAAGAGATAGTAAAAAAATAAAAATTTGACGTCCTAGAGAAGAGATAGTAAGAGAATAAACATCTGACGTCCTACAGAAGAGATAGTAAGAGAATAAACAACTGACGTCCTACAAAAGAGATAGTAAGAGAATAAACATCTGACGTCCTACAGAAGAGATAGTAAAAGAATAAACATTTGACGTCCTACAAAAGAGATAGTAAGAGAATAAACATCTGACGTCCTACAGAAGAGATAGTAAGAGAATAAACAACTGGCGTCCTACAGAAGAGATAGTAAGAGAATAAACATCTGACGTCCTACAATAGAGAGTAAGAGAATAAACATCTGGCGTCTTACAGAAGAGATAATAAGAGAATAACCATCTGATGTCCTATAGAAGAGATAGTAAGAGAATAAACATCTGACGTCCTACAGAAGAGATAGTAAGAGAATAACCATCTGATGTCCTATAGAAGAGATAGTAAGAGAATAAACATCTGACTTCATACAGAAGAGATAGTAAAAGAATAAACATCTGACGTCCTACAGAAGAGATAGTAAGAGAATAAACAACTGACATCCTACAAAAGAGATAGTAAGAGAATAAACATCTGACTTCCTACAGAAGAGATAGTAAAAGAATAAACATTTGACGTCCTACAAAAGAGATAGTAAGAGAATAAACATCTGACGTCCTACAGAAGAGATAGTAAGAGAATAAACAACTGACGTCCTACAAAAGAGATAGTAAGAGAATAAACATCTGACGTCCTACAGAAGAGATAGTAAAAGAATAAACATTTGACGTCCTACAAAAGAGATAGTAAGAGAATAAACATCTGACGTCCTACAGAAGAGATAGTAAGAGAATAAACAACTGGCGTCCTACAGAAGAGATAGTAAGAGAATAAACATCTGACGTCCTACAAAAGAGAGTAAGAGAATAAACATCTGGCGTCTTACAGAAGAGATAATAAGAGAATAACCATCTGATGTCCTATAGAAGAGATAGTAAGAGAATAAACATCTGACGTCCTACAGAAGAGATAGTAAGAGAATAAACAACTGACATCCTACAAAAGAGAATAAAAGAATAAACATTTGACGTCCTACAGAAGAGATAGTAAGAGAATAAACATCTGACGTCCTACAGAAGAGATAGTAAGAGAATAAACAACTGACATCCTACAAAAGAGATAGTAAGAGAATAAACATCTGACTTCCTACAGAAGAGATAGTAAAAGAATAAACATTTGACGTCCTACAAAAGAGATAGTAAGAGAATAAACATCTGACGTCCTACAGAAGAGATAGTAAGAGAATAAACAACTGACGTCCTACAAAAGAGATAGTAAGAGAATAAACATCTGACGTCCTACAGAAGAGATAGTAAAAGAATAAACATTTGACGTCCTACAAAAGAGATAGTAAGAGAATAAACATCTGACGTCCTACAGAAGAGATAGTAAGAGAATAAACAACTGACGTCCTACAGAAGAGATAGTAAGAGAATAAACATCTGACGTCCTACAAAAGAGAGTAAGAGAATAAACATCTGGCGTCTTACAGAAGAGATAGTAAGAGAATAACCATCTGATGTCCTATAGAAGAGATAGTAAGAGAATAAACATCTGACGTCCTACAGAAGAGATAGTAAGAGAATAAACAACTGACATCCTACAAAAGAGAATAAAAGAATAAACATTTGACGTCCTACAGAAGAGATAGTAAGAGAATAAACATCTGACGTCCTACAGAAGAGATAGTAAGAGAATAAACATCTGACGTCCTACAGAAGAGATAGTAAGAGAATAAACAACTGACATCCTAAAAAAGAGATAGTAAGAGAATAAACATCTGACGTCCTACAGAAGAGATAGTAAAAGAATAAACATTTAACGTCCTACAAAAGAGATAGTAAGAGAATAAACATCTGACGTCCTACAGAAGAGATAGTAAGAGAATAAACAACTGACATCCTACAGAAGAGATAGTAACAGAATAAACAACTGATGTCCTACAGAAGAGATAGTAAGAATAAACATCTGACGTCCTACAAAAGAGAGTAAGAGAATAAACATCTGGCGTCTTACAGAAGAGATAGTAAGAGAATAAACATCTGATGTCCTATAGAAGAGATAGTAAGAGAATAAACATCTGACGCCCTACAGAAGAGATAGTAAGAGAATAACCATCTGATGTCCTATAGAAGAGATAGTAAGAGAATAAACATCTGACGTCCTACAGAAGAGATAGTAAGAAAATAAACAACTGACATCCTACAAAAGAGAATAAAAGAATAAACATTTGACGTCCTACAGAAGAGATAGTAAGAGAATAAACATCTGACGTCCTACAGAAGAGATAGTAAGAGAATAAACAACTGACATCCTACAAAAGAGATAGTAAGAGAATAAACATCTGACTTCCTACAGAAGAGATAGTAAGAGAATAAACATTTGACGTCCTACAAAAGAGATAGTAAGAGAATAAACATCTGACGTCCTACAGAAGAGATAGTAAGAGAATAAACAACTGACGTCCTACAAAAGAGATAGTAAGAGAATAAACATCTGACGTCCTACAGAAGAGATAGTAAAAGAATAAACATTTGACGTCCTACAAAAGAGATAGTAAGAGAATAAACAGCTGACGTCCTACAGAAGAGATAGTAAGAGAATAAACAACTGACGTCCTACAGAAGAGATAGTAAGAGAATAAACATCTGACGTCCTACAAAAGAGAGTAAGAGAATAAACATCTGGCGTCTTACAGAAGAGATAGTAAGAGAATAACCATCTGATGTCCTATAGAAGAGATATTAAGAGAATAAACATCTGACGTCCTACAGAAGAGATAGTAAGAGAATAAACAACTGACATCCTACAAAAGAGAATAAAAGAATAAACATTTGACGTCCTACAGAAGAGATAGTAAGAGAATAAACATCTGACGTCCTACAGAAGAGATAGTAAGAGAATAAACATCTGACGTCCTACAGAAGAGATAGTAAGAGAATAAACAACTGACATCCTACAAAAGAGATAGTAAGAGAATAAACATCTGACGTCCTACAGAAGAGATAGTAAAAGAATAAACATTTAACGTCCTACAAAAGAGATAGTAAGAGAATAAACATCTGACGTCCTACAGAAGAGATAGTAAGAGAATAAACAACTGACATCCTACAGAAGAGATAGTAAGAGAATAAACAACTGATGTCCTACAGAAGAGATAGTAAGAATAAACATCTGACGTCCTACAAAAGAGAGTAAGAGAATAAACATCTGGCGTCTTACAGAAGAGATAGTAAGAGAATAAACATCTGATGTCCTATAGAAGAGATAGTAAGAGAATAAACATCTGACGCCCTACAGAAGAGATAGTAAGAGAATAAACATCTGACGTCCTACAGAAGAGATAGTAAGAGAATAAACATCTGACATCCTTCAGAAGAGATAGTAAGAGAATAAACATCAGGCGTCCAACAGAAGAGATAGTAAGAGAATAAACATCTGACGTCCTACAAAAGAGATAGTAAGAGAATAAACATTTGACGTCCTACAGAAGAGATAGTAAGAGAATAAACATCTGACATCCTACAGAAGAGATAGTAAGAGAATAAACATCTGACATCCTACAGAAGAGATAGTAAGAGAATAAACATCTTGCGTCCTACAGAAGAGATAGTAAGAGAATAAACATCTGACGTCCTACAAAAGAGATAGTAAGAGAATAAACATCTGACGTCCTACAGAAGAGATAGTAAGAGAATAAACATCTGACATCCTTCAGAAGAGATAGTAAGAGAATAAACATCTGACGTCCTACAGAAGAGATAGTAAGAGAATAAACATCTGACATCCTTCAGAAGAGATAGTAAGAGAATAAACAACTGACTTCCTACAGAAGAGATAGTAAAAGAATAAACATTTGACGTCCTACAAAAGAGATCGTAAGAGAATAAACATCTGACGTCCTACAGAAGAGATAGTAAGAGAATAAACAACTGACGTCCTACAAAAGAGATAGTAAGAGAATAAACATCTGACGTCCTACAGAAGAGATAGTAAAAGAATAAACATTTGACGTCCTACAAAAGAGATAGTAAGAGAATAAACATCTGACGTCCTACAGAAGAGATAGTAAGAGAATAAACAACTGACGTCCTACAGAAGAGATAGTAAGAGAATAAACATCTGACGTCCTACAAAAGAGAGTAAGAGAATAAACATCTGGCGTCTTACAGAAGAGATAGTAAGAGAATAACCATCTGATGTCCTATAGAAGAGATAGTAAGAGAATAAACATCTGACGTCCTACAGAAGAGATAGTAAGAGAATAAACAACTGACATCCTACAAAAGAGAATAAAAGAATAAACATTTGACGTCCTACAGAAGAGATAGTAAGAGAATAAACATCTGACGTCCTACAGAAGAGATAGTAAGAGAATAAACATCTGACGTCCTACAGAAGAGATAGTAAGAGAATAAACAACTGACATCCTACAAAAGAGATAGTAAGAGAATAAACATCTGACGTCCTACAAAAGAGATAGTAGGAGAATAAACATTTAACGTCCTACAAAAGAGATAGGAAGAGAATAAACATCTGACGTCCTACAGAAGAGATAGTAAGAGAATAAACAACTGACATCCTACAGAAGAGATAGTAAGAGAATAAACAACTGATGTCCTACAGAAGAGATAGTAAGAATAAACATCTGACGTCCTACAAAAGAGAGTAAGAGAATAAACATCTGGCGTCTTACAGAAGAGATAGTAAGAGAATAAACATCTGATGTCCTATAGAAGAGATAGTAAGAGAATAAACATCTGACGCCCTACAGAAGAGATAGTAAGAGAATAAACATCTGACGTCCTACAGAAGAGATAGTAAGAGAATAAACATCTGACATCCTTCAGAAGAGATAGTAAGAGAATAAACATCTGGCGTCCTACAGAAGAGATAGTAAGAGAATAAACATCTGACGTCCTACAAAAGAGATAGTAAGAGAATAAACATTTGACGTCCTACAGAAGAGATAGTAAGAGAATAAACATCTGACATCCTACAGAAGAGATAGTAAGAGAATAAACATCTGACGTCCTACAGAAGAGATAGTAAGAGAATAAACATCTGACATCCTACAGAAGAGATAGTAAGAGAATAAACATCTTGCGTCCTACAGAAGAGATAGTAAGAGAATAAACATCTGACGTCCTACAGAAGAGATAGTAAGAGAATAAACATCTGACATCCTTCAGAAGAGATAGTAAGAGAATAAACATCTGACGTCCTACAGAAGAGATAGTAAGAGAATAAACATCTGACATCCTTCAGAAGAGATAGTAAGAGAATAAACAACTGACATCCTACAAAAGAGAGTAAAAGAATAAACATTTGACGTCCTACAGAAGAGATAGTAAGAGAATAAACATCTGACGTCCTACAGAAGAGATAGTAAGAGAATAAACATCTGACGTCCTACAGAAGAGATAGTAAGAGAATAAACATCTGACATCCTACAAAAGAGATAGTAAGAGAATAAACATCTGATGTCCCACAGAAGAGATAGTAAGAGAATAAACATCTGACGTCCTACAGAATAGATAGTAAGAGAATAAACAACTGACATCCTACAAAAGAGATAGTAAGAGAATAAACATCTGACGTCCTACAGAAGAGATAGTAAAAGAATAAACATTTGACGTCCTACAAAAGAGATAGTAAGACAATGAACATCTGACGTCCTACAGAAGAGATAGTAGGAGAATAAACATCTGACGTCCTACAAAAGAGAGTAAGAGAATAAACATCTGGCGTCTTACAGAAGAGATAGTAAGAGAATAACCATCTGATGTCCTATAGAAGAGATAGTAAGAGAATAAACATCTGACGTCCTACAGAAGAGATAGTAAGAGAATAAACAACTGACATCCTACAAAAGAGAATAAAAGAATAAACATTTGACGTCCTACAGAAGAGATAGTAAGAGAATAAACATCTGACGTCCTACAGAAGAGATAGTAAGAGAATAAACATCTGACATCCTTTAGAAGAGATAGTAAGAGAATAAACATCTGACGTCCTACAGAGGAGATAGTAAGAGAAAAAACATCTGACATCCTACAAAAGAGATAGTAAGAGAATAAACATCTGACGTCCTACAGAAGAGATAGTAAAAGAATAAACATTTGACGTCCTACAAAAGAGATAGTAAGAGAATAAACATCTGACGTCCTACAGAAGAGATAGTAAGAGAATAAACAACTGACATCCTACAGAATAGATAGTAAGAGAATAAACAACTGATGTCCTACAGAAGAGATAGTAAGAATAAACATCTGACGTCCTACAAAAGAGAGTAAGAGAATAAACATCTGACGTCCTACAGAAGAGATAGTAAGAGAATAAACATCAGTTATCAATCTCAAGAAGCCGAATCTCCCGAAGGCGGAAGGTGGAAACTACACCGTTACGTTACTGTAAGTACAATAAAAGCTTCACACAACCCCCAAAGCAAATTCTCCAGTGTAAAGTTAATGTGTAAACATGGCAGCAACAATACTCAAAATCGAAAACATTACACTTCATAACGTTTTGTATTTATAACAGGTATGGGCTGGGTCCAGACTGATTTGCTGTTCGGTCTGGATGTGGACTGATGTCCAGACTTTGAGAAGCCCTGGGTTAGTATTACCTGGCTAGTTGTATGATCTTAAACTAATTAATTGATTAGTATTACAAGGCTAGTTGTACAATGTCACAGCATTGCTCAGAGAGCCTCTGTTGAGCTTGAACTGAGTTCTGGACAACTTCAGTACTGGTTAGCTCCATGCAACACAAACAGCACATTTATAATATAGAATTCCTAACCAAACCTGGCTTTGATCTGGGTAACTACCTACACAAACCTGACTATGAACTCGTTAACTAGCTACCTGAACCTGGCTATGTCCTGGTTGACTACCTACCTGAACTTGGCTATGACCTGGTTAACCTGACTCCTCCTCCAGGTGGAGAGCCACTTCTCCCAGCACAGGCGAAAGTGTGACTCCTTCAGCAGATCTTCTTCCAGGAGGTGCAGTAAAAGATGGCTGATGCTACGCTGGTTAGCTAGCACGGCCTGGTTTAACATCTGGGAGAAACAGACAGACAGATACCCTGGTTATGACAGAGATAGTTAAAAGTCCCTACATGTCCCCTAGTTTCTGAACCCGGGCCAAAAATGACAATCTGAATGTTCCAAACCCGACTTTGGAATATGAACAAAGTCACAGAATTTCCAGCATGAGTCTTTGGAGTTTGTTTTTCTGGTATTCAATAAATCAGTAAATAAACAAACCCAGCCACTGCAGATGCACAATCCAGTGCATTCTTAGTGCCGGTCCCAAGCCCGGATAAATGGGGAGGGTTGCGTCAGGAAGGGCATCTGGCATAAAACCTTTGCTAAATCAAATATGCGGATCATGAATAAGATTTCCATACTGGATCGGTCGAGGCCCGGGTTGCCAATAACCATCACCGGTATTGTGGGCAAGCAGGGTGCCGGTGGAAACTATGCTACTGTTGGGCGAAGGAGAAGGAGGGGGGGGGGGTGTCTAGAGGCAGTGAGAGAGAAGGAAGGGTAGGAGTGTGGAGGTGAGAGTCAGAACTTTGAATGTTGGCACTATGACTGGTAAAGGGAGAGAGCTGGCTGACATGATGGAGAGAAGAAAGGTAGGCATACTGTGTGTGCAAGAGACCAGGTGGAAGGGGAGTAAGGCCAGGAGTATCGGAGGTGGGTTCAAACTCTTCTACCATGGTGTGAATGGGGGGAGAAATGGGGTAGGGGTAATTCTGAAGGAAGAGTATGTCAACAGCATGCTGGAGGTGAAGAGAGTGTCAGACAGACTGATGAGTATGAAGCTGGAAATCGAAGGTGTATTGCGGAATGTTATCAGCCCATATACCCCGCAAGTTGGGTGTGAGATGGATAAAAAAGAAGAATTCTGGAGTGAGTTGGATGAAGTGGTGGAGAGGGTACCCAAGGAGGAGAGAGTGGTGATTGGAGTGGACTTCATTGGGCATGTTGGTGAAGGGAACAGAGGTGATGAGGAGGTGATGGGTAAGTATGATGTCAAGGAGAGAAATGTGGAAGCACAGATGGTTGTGGATTTTAAGAAAAGGATGGAAATAGCTGTGGTGGAAAGTGCACACAGGTGGACTATAGCTTATGTAGGAGGCACGATCTGAAAGGGATTGGACACTGCAAGGTGGTGACAGGGGAGAACGTAACTAGGCAGGTTGGTGATATGTTCTTCCAGGCCTTGTAGTAGGGCTCCGATGTCGGCCAGAGTAAGGTTGTTACGTTGGGAGTCCATGTTTGTCCCTTTAGCTGCATGGGTGCTACTAGCATTGTTAGCAGAGCTAGCCCCATCCTCCTCAGTAGTGCTGTATGTCGTAGCGTTGTCCCTGAGTTTATCCCTTTGCTTTGTATTAGGCATCAGGAGTCGACGTAGGACTGTTTATTATGTTAAGGGAGTTTACCTTTGATGTCTTATGTGAAGTTAGAGGTGCAAAATGATTCAATTTAGTGGAGAGCTCCCGAATTACGCCTTCTCTTACACTGACCAAACCGGAAGTCCAAGACAACATATTTTGTAAATTTCAGTTTAATTGAATCCCTACCAAAAGCAGCTCTCCATATGAAACTACATGTTCACTAGTGTTTCCTAACCTTTAAGAGTGTCTCAAAGCCTTTTACAAAAGTGGCTGGATAGTCCTAATGTGTTCATGTTAAATTGTAATGCTAGAAACAACAGATTTCACCCTTTCACATGATATATGTGAAAGGGTGAAAGGATGTCTGGTTCTCAGTGATAGCTCTTGTATCATAGCCTGAGAGTGGATCAGCCTGTGGAGGTCAGAGGGGCTCAGGGTTAAATATTAAATGTCAGGATTGGTTACCATAGCCTGAGAGTGGATCAGTCTGTGAAGGTCAGAGGTGTGAATAAAGCAGATCCTCTCCAGCATGCTGCAGCTCTTCCTCAGCAAGACACTGATCTATACAGACAACAACACAAGAGCATTAAACCTGCAACTTTTCTCCATTCATAAGCAGCTTTTTTCAGGTTCCATAGCACTACCAGTCATCTTCCCCATGGTTGGAGACACTCTCCAGTCTCTGTATACAGTTGTTGAAATGTTTTGAGCGGGTAGGACAAACACTGGTGCAGTAGCCAACACATACCACTGCAGCCAGAATAAAGACTGGAACGTGATGCCGATGAGTCCAAACAATCAATATAACTGTACAGTGTTCCCATATAGTGTGATGTAGTTTGTAATACATTACACTGTGTGCGTTAGCTTTGGTCCCAGGATCCATACAGTGTACTGACTGGCTTTGTCAGTAGCTTTACTGGTGACCTACAAGTGACTAAATATCATAAATTCATCTAGTACCTCTGGCAGTGTTCCTACTACTTTTAAAACTGCCATAGTTAAACCTCTCTCAGAGAAACCAAATCTTCTCAGTAACTACAGACCAATCTCCAACCTACCTTCCTTTTGTCTTGATGCATGCTCAGTAATCCAGGTGAGGAAACCACAAAACGGGGAATCAGTTCATGTGGACACAACACTGTGTCCACTTGAACTGATTCTCCGTTCTGCCCCCACCTTTCATTTCCAACATGTTGGACAGAGCTGCTGCTGATCAGCAACGGCCAGACCATCCTTCTCGTATCAGAAACCTAAACGTATGCCCTTCTGCAGCGAAAAACTGGATGTCATCTAACTTCTTACTTCTGGCCCACCTGCCTGACACAAACTCACTGCTGAAATACCATCGGTCGGATTGCGACTGACCCTAAGACCCTTTTAGTACCCTAGTGGTGTACAGCTTTCATGGAAATATGAACAAAAACCATGTTTCACTTTTTCTAATGGTGGGGTCACTGCAGGAAGTCATCACATTTCAGGCTGAAAAAATATCATTTATTTTGAGATACTTTATTGATCCCCATAGGGAAATTATGCTCTGAATTTACCCCCATCCTAGCTGTGTAGCTAGGAGCAGGGGGCAGCTGCAGTGGGCAGCCGCCGTGCAGTGCCCGGGGACCAACTCCAGTTCGTCTCACCATGCCTCGGTCAGGGGCCCAGACAGGAGTATTAACCCTAACATGCATGTTTGTTTTGATGGTAGGGGAAACTGGAGCACCTGGAGAAAACCCACGCAGACACGGGGAGAACATGCAAACTCCACACAGAGGATGACCCCCCCAGGTTGGACAACCCCGGGGTTCGAACCCAGGACCTTCTTGCTGTGAGGCAACAGTGCTAACCACTGGGCCACCGTGCCGCCCAATTAGACATAACGTGTAGTCTTTTCTCTGCTGTTAAATCTGTTATAGGTCATTTTGACCTGTTAGACAACAGAGGGGTTAAAGGTTAGGCTTTGTCACAACTACCCTCTTTTATCAGGGTCTCAGCCTCAGTGTATTTATAACTGTAGGTCTTAGCAGTCATCTCTTGGTCTTGTCCTGCCTAAAGGTTTCTGAAAGCATCGCACCATTCTAACCCTGTCAGTTTCTATTACCACGTATGCTCATATGTGCGCCTGTCCCCCCCCCCCCTTCCCTCTGTTTCTGTCTGTCTCTTGTCCCGCTTCCCAGGACACATTTTCTTCCTTATGGACTGTCTGATGACCATGGATCATCTCTCTCTTTCAACCGCCTGGTGACTTTGGAGCCTGGTTATGCTGCATCCTGTTTTCCCTCAGTCCCAGTCCCACCCTCCTGGAGATTTATGCTATCATTTGTGCTGTTCTTGTTCATAACTGCTTTTCTGTAATTTGTTTTGGCTATGACAACTTCTGCATCACTCTCATCACATCTCTCCTCTACTTTCTCTCTCAGTGTGGATTCTGTGATCAGCTAATGTGTGGAAAGCCAGCAGGCTCTGACATGAGCCCAAACATATTCTGTCTGCCATCACGTGGGCTCCTGCGCTGGCCTGCTGCAGGACAAACTGAAGGAGGTCAGGCTTTACCTCAGAGGCTGTCTATCTACTGTCTGCAGTGTTGGATGGGCTGCCATCACGTGGGCTCCTGCGCTGGCCTGCTGCAGGACAAACTGAAGAAGGTCAGGCTTTACCTCAGAGGCTGTCTATCTACTGTCTGCAGTGTTGGATGGGCTGCCATCACGTGGGCTCCTGCGCTGGCTTGCTGCAGGACAAACTGAAGAAGGTCAGGCTTTACCTCAGAGGCTGTCCATCTACTGTCTGCAGTGTTGGATGGGCTGCCATCATGTGGGCTCCTGCACTGGCCTGCTGCAGGACAACCTGAAGAAGGTCAGGCTTTACCTCAGAGGCTGTCTATCTACTGTCTGCAGTGTTGGATGGGCTGCCATAACGTGGGCTCCTGCGCTGGCCTGCTGCAGGACAAACTGAAGGAGGTCAGGCTTTACGTCAGAGGCTGTCCATCTACTGAACTCTCACCCCTACCTTACCTTGACCACTTATGACTATATTTCACACTGCTCACCTCCTTATCTCCATCTCATGTACAACATCAGTAACGTAGATACACATTATCTTCAGCTCGCCCTCCCCCTGACTGTCACATGACCAGAGAACACAGACATGGGTATGTATCTGGACTGCAGGGAACCTTAGCTTCGCATGTTTCTGCACATTCCACAGTTTGTCACTTTTTATGCACAGCTGAGTTTGGCAAAGTTGCCCCTCTCTGGGGTAACTGTGCTGTGGAGCTGCGTACTGTATATCTGGTATTGGGGTTCATCATGTGCAGTACCGTACAGTGTTGTGTTATGTAGGATCCTACTGTGTGGCATCTTAGATTGTGTTATATGGTATTAAGGTGTATGGTCACGCTGGGTAGTTTGTGGTGTATTGTACAGTTTGTATTGTAAAGTGTGTTGAAGTTGTTGTGCTCCTACAATGGGAGGCTCTTATTTCCCCTTAAAGATAGTCCTTTGAATCAAATTGAAAGTAATAACACCACACAAAGGTGAATCAGTTCATCTGGACACGTTTATTGAGAGAAACGTTTCAACATCATCATAGTCTCACCTGACTGCAGGTACCCCACCCTTATAAACTGACTGCAGGTACCCCACCCTTATAAACTGACTGCAGGTACCCCACCCTTATAAACTGACTGCAGGTACCCCACCCTTATAAACTGACTGCAGGTATCCCCACCCTTATAAACTGACTGCAGGTACCCCCACCCTTATAAACTGACTGCAGGTATCCCCACCCTTATAAACTAACTGCAGGTACCCCACCCTTATAAACAATACAGTGACATAACGACCCAAACCAACGACCGGTTTCATATGCAGATATGGTGTGACCATTAACTAGAGTTACAATGGTCATGTGTACTATTCACAGAGGATTTGGAAAGTTTGCAATCACAGCATTGTAAAATGGCGACAGACCATTAAGACCTGCAGATGGAGCCCTGCTGGTTATTCCCAGGTCTGGGTTTGTTACAATGGGTGATGGGGCTTTTGCTGTTAGAGCCCCCACACTATGGCGCTCTCTTCCTGTTGAACTAAGACAAACCAAGCCTCTAGCTTCTTTTAAATCTCCTCTTAAAACTTTTCTTTTTATGAAAGCTTTTACACATTTATTTGTTTTTATTTATTTATACTGTTTGTGCTGATTATCAAGAGATAATCAGCACTTTGTACTTCTTCTTGAACTGTGTAGTGTTTGTACTGTGTTTGAGTTCCATGCTCACACTGTTCCACTATTTTACCCCTCAGAATGAGATGCCCATCCCTTCACAGTTGTACCAACACATCATTTCTAGAAGTTTAATTTCTCTCTCAAATTACATTGCCCTTCTCTGTCTGAGAGTATTTGTGTGTAGTACTGGGTAGTAGAGTGTGTCTTGCTTTGAACATTATGTGTGCTGTGTTTAAAAACAGCTTGTTGTTGTTCACCATATCCTATATTATTACTGTCCTTATGGCTTGTTTTTGTAGTGTACATAATGGTTGTGCCGCCCTTGTTGTGTACTGACAACTCTACAGTAAGTTAAACACTTTCCGTTCATCAAAACTTAGGAGACAGAATCTGTTGTCCGCAGGTTTATTGATTTGCAAAAGGATGAAACTGAGAACAGAAAAAACAAAACAAAACCAAATTATACTTACTGTAAATACCCCCTAAATAAACTGCGGAGACACTTCTGTTATGACTTAAATTACCCCTTTTCAAATCTTACATGTTTACATTGTATCTTTAATAAATTATCAATCAAATGACCCGTAACAGTGTTATTTTAATACGGTGTCAATCATTCTGTTTTACTATAATGCCTCGTGACTATAAACATAGCACTATGTTTTACTATAACTCCTTGTGACTAAAAACATAGCATTGTGTTTTACTATAACTCCTCGTGACTATAAACATAGCACTGTGTTTTACTATAACTCCTAGTGACTATAAACATAGCATTGTGTTTTACTATAACTCCTCGTGACTATAAACATAGCACTGTGTTTTACTATAGCTCCTAGTGACTATAAACATAGCATTGTGTTTTACTATAACTCCTCGTGACTATAAACATAGCACTGTGTTTTACTATAACTCCTAGTGACTATAAACATAGCATTGTGTTTTACTATAACTCCTTGTGACTATAAACATAGCACTGTGTTTTACTATAACTCCTCGTGACTATAAACATAGCACTGTGTTTTACTATAACTCCTCGTGACTATAAACATAGCACTGTGTTTTACTATAACTCCTGGTGACTATAAACATAGCACTGTGTTTAACTATAACTCCTCGTGACTATAAACATAGCACTGTGTTTTACTATAACTCCTAGTGACTATAAACATAGCATTGTGTTTTACTATAACTCCTCATGACTATAAACATAGCACTGTGTTTTACTATAACTCCTCGTGACTATAAACATAGCATTGTGTTTTACTATAACTCCTCGTGACTATAAACATAGCACTGTGTTTTACTATAACTCCTCGTGACTATAAACATAGCATTGTGTTTTACTATAGCTCCTAGTGACTATAAACATAGCATTGTGTTTTACTATAACTCCTCGTGACTATAAACATAGCACTGTGTTTTACTATAACTCCTCGTGACTATAAACATAGCACTGTGTTTTACTATAACTCCTAGTGACAATAAACATAGCACTGTGTTTAAGTATAACTCCTCGTGACTATAAACACAGCATTTTGTTTTACTATAACTCCTCGTGATTATAAACATAGCATTGTGTTTAACTATAACTTCTCGTGACTATAAACATAGCATTGTGTACTATAACTTCTCGTGACTATAAACATAGCATTGTGTTTAACTATAACTCCTCGTTACTATAAACATAGCACTGTGTTTAACTATAAATCCTCGTGATTATAAACATAGCATTGTGTTTTACTATAACTCCTCGTGACTATAAACACAGCACTGTTTTACTATAACTCCTCGTGACTATAAACATACCACTGTGTTTTACTATAACTCCTAGTGACTATAAACATAGCACTGTGTTTTACTATAACTCCTCGTGACTATAAACATAGCACTGTGTTTTACTATAACTCCTAGTGAATATAAACATAGCACTGTGTTTAACTATAACTCCTCGTGACTATAAACACAGCATTGTGTTTTACTATAACTCCTCGTGATTATAAACATAGCATTGTGTTTAACTATAACTCCTCGTGATTATAAACATAGCATTGTGTTTAACTATAACTCCTCGTGATTATAAACATAGCATTGTGTTTTACTATAACTATTCGTGATTATAAACGTAGCATTGTGTTTAACTATAACTCCTCGTGATTATAAACATAGCATTGTGTTTAACTATAACTCCTCGTGACTATAAACATAGCATTATGTTTAACTATAACTCCTCGTGATTATAAACATAGCATTGTGTTTTACTATAACTCCTATTGACTATAAACATAGCATTGTGTTTTACTATAACTGCTCGTGACTATAAACATAGCACTGTGTTTTACTATAACTTCTCGTGACTATAAAAACAGCATTGTGTTTTACTATAACTCCTCGTGACTATAAACATAGCATTGTGTTTTACTATAACTCCTAGTGACTATAAACACAGCATTGTGTTTTACTATAACTCCTCGTGACTATAAATACAGCACTGTTTTACTATAACTCCTAGTGACTATAAACATAGCACTGTGTTTTACTATAACTCCTCGTGACTATAAACATAGCATTGTGTTTTACTATAACTCCTCGTTACTATAAACATAGCACTGTGTTTAACTATAAATCCTCGTGATTATAAACATAGCATTGTGTTTTACTATAACTCCTCGTGACTATAAACACAGCACTGTTTTACTATAACTCCTCGTGACTAAAAACATACCATTGTGTTTTACTATAACTCCTAGTGACTATAAACATAGCACTGTGTTTTACTATAACTCCTCGTGACTATAAACATAGCACTGTGTTTTACTATAACTCCTAGTGACTATAAACATAGCACTGTGTTTAACTATAACTCCTCGTGACTATAAAAATAGCACTGTGTTTTACTATAACTCCTCGTGATTATAAACATAGCATTGTGTTTAACTATAACTCCTCGTGATTATAAACATAGCATTGTGTTTAACTATAACTCCTCGTGATTATAAACATAGCATTGTGTTTTACTATAACTATTCGTGATTATAAACGTATCATTGTGTTTAACTATAACTCCTCGTGATTATAAACATAGCATTGTGTTTAACTATAACTCCTCGTGACTATAAACATAGCATTATGTTTAACTATAACTCCTCGTGATTATAAACATAGCATTGTGTTTTACTATAACTCCTCGTGACTATAAACATAGCATTGTGTTTTACTATAACTCCTCGTGGCTATAAACATAGCACTGTGTTTTACTATAACTCCTCGTGACTATGAACATAGCATTGTGTTTTACTATAACTCCTAGTGACTATAAACATAGCATTGTCTTTTACTATAACTCCTAGCGACTATAAACATAGCAATGTGTTTTACTATAACTCCTCGTGACTATAAACACAGCACTGTGTTTAACTATAACTCCTCGTGACTATAAACACAGCATTGTGTTTTACTATAACTCCTCGTGATTATAAACATAGCATTGTGTTTAACGATAACTCCTCGTGATTATGAACATAGCATTGTGTTTTAGTATAACTCCTCGTGACTATAAACACAGCACTGTTTTACTATAACTCCTAGTGACTATAAACATAGCATTGTGTTTTACTATAACTCCTCGTGACTATAAACATAGCATTGTGTTTTACTATAACTCCTCGTGATTATAAACATAGCATTGTGTTTAACTATAACTCCTCGTGATTATAAACATAGCATTGTGTTTTACTATAACTCCTCGTGACTATAAACATAGCATTGTGTTTTACTATAACTCCTCGTGACTATAAACATAGCATTGTGTTTTAATATAACTCCTCGTGATTATAAACATAGCATTGTGTTTTACTATAACTTCTCGTGACTATAAACATAGCATTGTGTTTTACTATAACTTCTCGTGACTATACACATAGCATTGTGTTTAACTATAACTCCTCGTTACTATAAACATAGCACTGTGTTTAACTATAAATCCTCGTGATTATAAACATAGCATTGTGTTTTACTATAACTCCTCGTGACTATAAACACAGCACTGTTTTACTATAACTCCTCGTGACTATAAACATACCATTGTGTTTTACTATAACTCCTAGTGACTATAAACATAGCACTGTGTTTTACTATAACTCCTCGTGACTATAAACATAGCACTGTGTTTTATTATAACTCCTAGTGACTATAAACATAGCACTGTGTTTAACTATAACTCCTCGTGACTATAAACACAGCATTGTGTTTTACTATAACTCCTCGTGATTATAAACATAGCATTGTGTTTAACTATAACTCCTCGTGATTATAAACATAGCATTGTGTTTAACTATAACTCCTCGTGATTATAAACATAGCATTGTGTTTTACTATAACTATTCGTGATTATAAACGTAGCATTGTGTTTAACTATAACTCCTCGTGATTATAAACATAGCACTGTGTTTAACTATAACTCCTCGTGACTATAAACATAGCATTATATTTAACTATAACTCCTCGTGATTATAAACATAGCATTGTGTTTTACTATAACTCCTATTGACTATAAACATAGCATTGTGTTTTACTATAACTCCTCGTGACTATAAACATAGCACTGTGTTTTACTATAACTTCTCGTGACTATAAAAACAGCATTGTGTTTTACTATAACTCCTCGTGACTATAAACATAGCATTGTGTTTTACTATAACTCCTAGTGACTATAAACACAGCATTGTGTTTTACTATAACTCCTCGTGACTATAAATACAGCACTGTTTTACTATAACTCCTCGTGACTATAAACATAGCACTGTGTTTTACTATAACTCCTCGTGACTATAAACATAGCATTGTGTTTTACTATAACTCCTCGTGACTATAAACATAGCACTGTGTTTTACTATAACTCGTCGTGACTATAAACATAGCACTGTGTTTTACTATAACTCCTCGTGACTATAAACATAGCATTGTGTTTTACTATAACTCCTCGTGACTATAAACATAGCATTGTGTTTTACTATAACTTCTCGTGACTATAAACATAGCATTGTGTTTTACTATAACTTCTCGTGACCATAAACATAGCATTGTGTTTTACTATAACTCCTCGTTACTATAAACATAGCACTGTGTTTAACTATAAATCCTCGTGATTATAAACATAGCATTGTGCTTAACTATAACTCCTCGTGACTATAAACATAGCATTATGTTTAACTATAACTATTCGTGATTATAAAGATAGCATTGTGTTTTACTATAACTCCTCGTGACTATAAACATAGCATTGTGTTTTACTATAACTCCTCGTGATTATAAACATAGCATTGTGTTTAACTATAACTCCTCGTGATTATAAACATAGCATTGTGTTTTACTATAACTCCTCGTGACTATAAACATAGCCTTGTGTTTAACTATAACTCCTCGTGATTATAAACATAGCATTGTGTTTTACTATAACTCCTATTGCCTATAAAAATAGCACTGTGTTTTACTATGACTCCTCGTGACTATAAACATAACACTGTGTTTTACTATAACTCCTGGTGACTATAAAAATAGCACTGTGTTTTACTATAACTCATTGTGACTATAAACATAGCACTGTGTTTAACTATAACTCCTCGTGACTATAAACATAGCACTGTGTTTTACTATAACTCCTCGTGACTATAAACATAGCATTGTGTGTAAATATAACTCTTCGTAATTATAAACATAGCACTGTTTTACTATAACTCCTAGTGACTATAAACATAGCATTGTGTTTTACTATAACTCCTCGTGATTATAAACATAGCATTTTGTTTTACTATAACTCCTATTGACTATAAACATAGCACTGTGTTTTATTATAACTCCTCGTGACTATAAACATAACACTGTGTTTTACTATAACTCCTGGTGACTATAAACATAGCACTGTGTTTTACTATAACTCCTCGTGACTATAAACATAGCATTGTGTTTTACTATAACTCCTCGTGACTATAAACATAGCATTGTGTTTTACTATAACTCGTCGTGACTATAAACATACCATTGTGTTTTACTATAATTCCTAGCGACTATAAACATAGCATTGTGTTTTACTATAACTCCTCGTGATTATCAACATAGCATTGTGTTTTACTATAACTCCTCGTGACTATAAACATAGCATTGTGTTTTACTATAACTCCTCGTGACTATAAACATAGCATTGTGTTTTACTATAACTCCTCGTGATTATAAACATAGCATTGTGTTTTACTATAACTTCTCGTGACTATAAACATAGCATTGTGTTTTACTATAACTTCTCGTGACTATAAACATAGCATTGTGTTTAACTATAACTCCTCGTTACTATAAACATAGCACTGTGTTTAACTATAAATCCTCGTGATTATAAACATAGCATTGTGTTTTACTATAACTCCTCGTGACTATAAACACAGCACTGTTTTACTATAACTCCTAGTGACTATAAACATAGCACTGTGTTTAACTATAACTCCTCGTGACTATAAATACAGCACTGTTTTACTATAACTCCTCGTGACTATAAACATAGCACTGTGTTTTACTATAACTCCTCGTGACTATAAACATAGCATTGTGTTTTACTATAACTCCTCGTGACTATAAACATAGCACTGTGTTTTACTATAACTCGTCGTGACTATAAACATAGCACTGTGTTTTACTATAACTCCTCGTGACTATAAACATAGCATTGTGTTTTACTATAACTCCTCGTGACTATAAACATAGCATTGTGTTTTACTATAACTTCTCGTGACTATAAACATAGCATTGTGTTTTACTATAACTTCTCGTGACCATAAACATAGCATTGTGTTTTACTATAACTCCTCGTTACTATAAACATAGCACTGTGTTTAACTATAAATCCTCGTGATTATAAACATAGCATTGTGCTTAACTATAACTCCTCGTGACTATAAACATAGCATTATGTTTAACTATAACTATTCGTGATTATAAAGATAGCATTGTGTTTTACTATAACTCCTCGTGACTATAAACATAGCATTGTGTTTTACTATAACTCCTCGTGATTATAAACATAGCATTGTGTTTAACTATAACTCCTCGTGATTATAAACATAGCATTGTGTTTTACTATAACTCCTCGTGACTATAAACATAGCCTTGTGTTTAACTATAACTCCTCGTGATTATAAACATAGCATTGTGTTTTACTATAACTCCTATTGCCTATAAAAATAGCACTGTGTTTTACTATGACTCCTCGTGACTATAAACATAACACTGTGTTTTACTATAACTCCTGGTGACTATAAAAATAGCACTGTGTTTTACTATAACTCATTGTGACTATAAACATAGCACTGTGTTTAACTATAACTCCTCGTGACTATAAACATAGCACTGTGTTTTACTATAACTCCTCGTGACTATAAACATAGCATTGTGTGTAAATATAACTCTTCGTGATTATAAACATAGCACTGTTTTACTATAACTCCTAGTGACTATAAACATAGCATTGTGTTTTACTATAACTCCTCGTGATTATAAACATAGCATTGTGTTTTACTATAACTCCTATTGACTATAAACATAGCACTGTGTTTTATTATAACTCCTCGTGACTATAAACATAACACTGTGTTTTACTATAACTCCTGGTGACTATAAACATAGCACTGTGTTTTACTATAACTCCTCGTGACTATAAACATAGCATTGTGTTTTACTATAACTCCTCGTGACTATAAACATAGCATTGTGTTTTACTATAACTCGTCGTGACTATAAACATACCATTGTGTTTTACTATAATTCCTAGCGACTATAAACATAGCATTGTGTTTTACTATAACTCCTCGTGATTATCAACATAGCATTGTGTTTTACTATAACTCCTCGTGACTATAAACATAGCATTGTGTTTTACTATAACTCCTCGTGACTATAAACATAGCATTGTGTTTTACTATAACTCCTCGTGATTATAAACATAGCATTGTGTTTTACTATAACTTCTCGTGACTATAAACATAGCATTGTGTTTTACTATAACTTCTCGTGACTATAAACATAGCATTGTGTTTAACTATAACTCCTCGTTACTATAAACATAGCACTGTGTTTAACTATAAATCCTCGTGATTATAAACATAGCATTGTGTTTTACTATAACTCCTCGTGACTATAAACACAGCACTGTTTTACTATAACTCCTAGTGACTATAAACATAGCACTGTGTTTAACTATAACTCTTCGTGACTATAAACACAGCATTGTGTTTTACTATAACTCCTCGTGATTATAAACACAGCACTGTGTTTAACTATAACTCCTCGTGATTATAAACATAGCATTGTGTTTTACTATAACTCCTCGTGACTATGAACATAGCATTGTGTTTAACTATAACTCCTCGTGATTATAAACATAGCATTGTGTTTTACTATAACTCCTATTGACTATAAACATAGCACTGTGTTTTACTATAACTCCTTGTGACTATAAACATAACACTGTGTTTTACTATAACTCCTGGTGACTATAAACATAGCACTGTGTTTTACTATAACTCCTCGTGACTATAAACATAGCATTGTGTTTTACTATAACTCCTCGTGACTATAAACATAGCATTGTGTTTTAATATACCTCCTCGTGACTATAAACATAGCATTATGTTTAACTATAACTCCTCGTCATTATAAACATAGCATTGTGTTTTACTATAACTCCTATTGACTATAAACATAGCACTGTGTTTTACTATAACTCCTCGTGATTATAAACATAGCATTGTGTTTTACTATAACTCCTCGTGACTATAAACACAGCATGTGTTTTACTATAACTCCTCGTGACTATAAACATAGCATTGTGTTTTACTATAACTCCTAGTGACTATAAACACAGCATTGTGTTTTACTATAACTCCTCGTGACTATAGATACAGCACTGTTTTACTATAACTCCTCGTTACTATAAACATAGCACTGTGTTTTACTATAACTCCTCGTGACTATAAACATAGCATTGTGTTTTACTATAACTCCTCGTGACTATAAACATAGCACTGTGTTTTACTATAACTCGTCGTGACTATAAACATAGCACTGTGTTTTACTATAGCTCCTCGTGACTATAAACATAGCACTGTGTTTTACTATAACTCGTCGTGACTATAAACATAGCACTGTGTTTTACTATAGCTCCTCGTGACTATAAACATAGCATTGTGTTTTAATATACCTCCTCGTGACTATAAACATAGCATTATGTTTAACTATAACTCCTCGTCATTATAAACATAGCATTGTGTTTTACTATAACTCCTATTGACTATAAACATAGCACTGTGTTTTACTATAACTCCTCGTGATTATAAACATAGCATTGTGTTTAACTATAACTCCTCGTGATTATAAACATAGCATTGTGTTTTACTATAACTATTCGTGATTATAAACGTAGCATTGTGTTTAACTATAACTCCTCGTGATTATAAACATAGCACTGTGTTTAACTATAACTCCTCGTGACTATAAACATAGCATTATATTTAACTATAACTCCTCGTGATTATAAACATAGCATTGTGTTTTACTATAACTCCTATTGACTATAAACATAGCATTGTGTTTTACTATAACTCCTCGTGACTATAAACATAGCACTGTGTTTTACTATAACTTCTCGTGACTATAAAAACAGCATTGTGTTTTACTATAACTCCTCGTGACTATAAACATAGCATTGTGTTTTACTATAACTCCTAGTGACTATAAACACAGCATTGTGTTTTACTATAACTCCTCGTGACTATAAATACAGCACTGTTTTACTATAAGTCCTCGTGACTATAAACATAGCACTGTGTTTTACTATAACTCCTCGTGACTATAAACATAGCATTGTGTTTTACTATAACTCCTCGTGACTATAAACATAGCACTGTGTTTTACTATAACTCGTCGTGACTATAAACATAGCACTGTGTTTTACTATAACTCCTCGTGACTATAAACATAGCATTGTGTTTTACTATAACTCCTCGTGACTATAAACATAGCATTGTGTTTTACTATAACTTCTCGTGACTATAAACATAGCATTGTGTTTTACTATAACTTCTCGTGACCATAAACATAGCATTGTGTTTTACTATAACTCCTCGTTACTATAAACATAGCACTGTGTTTAACTATAAATCCTCGTGATTATAAACATAGCATTGTGCTTAACTATAACTCCTCGTGACTATAAACATAGCATTATGTTTAACTATAACTATTCGTGATTATAAAGATAGCATTGTGTTTTACTATAACTCCTCGTGACTATAAACATAGCATTGTGTTTTACTATAACTCCTCGTGATTATAAACATAGCATTGTGTTTAACTATAACTCCTCGTGATTATAAACATAGCATTGTGTTTTACTATAACTCCTCGTGACTATAAACATAGCCTTGTGTTTAACTATAACTCCTCGTGATTATAAACATAGCATTGTGTTTTACTATAACTCCTATTGCCTATAAAAATAGCACTGTGTTTTACTATGACTCCTCGTGACTATAAACATAACACTGTGTTTTACTATAACTCCTGGTGACTATAAAAATAGCACTGTGTTTTACTATAACTCATTGTGACTATAAACATAGCACTGTGTTTAACTATAACTCCTCGTGACTATAAACATAGCACTGTGTTTTACTATAACTCCTCGTGACTATAAACATAGCATTGTGTGTAAATATAACTCTTCGTAATTATAAACATAGCACTGTTTTACTATAACTCCTAGTGACTATAAACATAGCATTGTGTTTTACTATAACTCCTCGTGATTATAAACATAGCATTGTGTTTTACTATAACTCCTATTGACTATAAACATAGCACTGTGTTTTATTATAACTCCTCGTGACTATAAACATAACACTGTGTTTTACTATAACTCCTGGTGACTATAAACATAGCACTGTGTTTTACTATAACTCCTCGTGACTATAAACATAGCATTGTGTTTTACTATAACTCCTCGTGACTATAAACATAGCATTGTGTTTTACTATAACTCGTCGTGACTATAAACATACCATTGTGTTTTACTATAATTCCTAGCGACTATAAACATAGCATTGTGTTTTACTATAACTCCTCGTGATTATCAACATAGCATTGTGTTTTACTATAACTCCTCGTGAATATAAACATAGCATTGTGTTTTACTATAACTCCTCGTGACTATAAACATAGCATTGTGTTTTACTATAACTCCTCGTGATTATAAACATAGCATTGTGTTTTACTATAACTTCTCGTGACTATAAACATAGCATTGTGTTTTACTATAACTTCTCGTGACTATAAACATAGCATTGTGTTTAACTATAACTCCTCGTTACTATAAACATAGCACTGTGTTTAACTATAAATCCTCGTGATTATAAACATAGCATTGTGTTTTACTATAACTCCTCGTGACTATAAACACAGCACTGTTTTACTATAACTCCTAGTGACTATAAACATAGCACTGTGTTTAACTATAACTCCTCGTGACTATAAATACAGCACTGTTTTACTATAACTCCTCGTGACTATAAACATAGCACTGTGTTTTACTATAACTCCTCGTGACTATAAACATAGCATTGTGTTTTACTATAACTCCTCGTGACTATAAACATAGCACTGTGTTTTACTATAACTCGTCGTGACTATAAACATAGCACTGTGTTTTACTATAACTCCTCGTGACTATAAACATAGCATTGTGTTTTACTATAACTCCTCGTGACTATAAACATAGCATTGTGTTTTACTATAACTTCTCGTGACTATAAACATAGCATTGTGTTTTACTATAACTTCTCGTGACCATAAACATAGCATTGTGTTTTACTATAACTCCTCGTTACTATAAACATAGCACTGTGTTTAACTATAAATCCTCGTGATTATAAACATAGCATTGTGCTTAACTATAACTCCTCGTGACTATAAACATAGCATTATGTTTAACTATAACTATTCGTGATTATAAAGATAGCATTGTGTTTTACTATAACTCCTCGTGACTATAAACATAGCATTGTGTTTTACTATAACTCCTCGTGATTATAAACATAGCATTGTGTTTAACTATAACTCCTCGTGATTATAAACATAGCATTGTGTTTTACTATAACTCCTCGTGACTATAAACATAGCCTTGTGTTTAACTATAACTCCTCGTGATTATAAACATAGCATTGTGTTTTACTATAACTCCTATTGCCTATAAAAATAGCACTGTGTTTTACTATGACTCCTCGTGACTATAAACATAACACTGTGTTTTACTATAACTCCTGGTGACTATAAAAATAGCACTGTGTTTTACTATAACTCATTGTGACTATAAACATAGCACTGTGTTTAACTATAACTCCTCGTGACTATAAACATAGCACTGTGTTTTACTATAACTCCTCGTGACTATAAACATAGCATTGTGTGTAAATATAACTCTTCGTGATTATAAACATAGCACTGTTTTACTATAACTCCTAGTGACTATAAACATAGCATTGTGTTTTACTATAACTCCTCGTGATTATAAACATAGCATTGTGTTTTACTATAACTCCTATTGACTATAAACATAGCACTGTGTTTTATTATAACTCCTCGTGACTATAAACATAACACTGTGTTTTACTATAACTCCTGGTGACTATAAACATAGCACTGTGTTTTACTATAACTCCTCGTGACTATAAACATAGCATTGTGTTTTACTATAACTCCTCGTGACTATAAACATAGCATTGTGTTTTACTATAACTCGTCGTGACTATAAACATACCATTGTGTTTTACTATAATTCCTAGCGACTATAAACATAGCATTGTGTTTTACTATAACTCCTCGTGATTATCAACATAGCATTGTGTTTTACTATAACTCCTCGTGACTATAAACATAGCATTGTGTTTTACTATAACTCCTCGTGACTATAAACATAGCATTGTGTTTTACTATAACTCCTCGTGATTATAAACATAGCATTGTGTTTTACTATAACTTCTCGTGACTATAAACATAGCATTGTGTTTTACTATAACTTCTCGTGACTATAAACATAGCATTGTGTTTAACTATAACTCCTCGTTACTATAAACATAGCACTGTGTTTAACTATAAATCCTCGTGATTATAAACATAGCATTGTGTTTTACTATAACTCCTCGTGACTATAAACACAGCACTGTTTTACTATAACTCCTAGTGACTATAAACATAGCACTGTGTTTAACTATAACTCTTCGTGACTATAAACACAGCATTGTGTTTTACTATAACTCCTCGTGATTATAAACACAGCACTGTGTTTAACTATAACTCCTCGTGATTATAAACATAGCATTGTGTTTTACTATAACTCCTCGTGACTATGAACATAGCATTGTGTTTAACTATAACTCCTCGTGATTATAAACATAGCATTGTGTTTTACTATAACTCCTATTGACTATAAACATAGCACTGTGTTTTACTATAACTCCTTGTGACTATAAACATAACACTGTGTTTTACTATAACTCCTGGTGACTATAAACATAGCACTGTGTTTTACTATAACTCCTCGTGACTATAAACATAGCATTGTGTTTTACTATAACTCCTCGTGACTATAAACATAGCATTGTGTTTTAATATACCTCCTCGTGACTATAAACATAGCATTATGTTTAACTATAACTCCTCGTCATTATAAACATAGCATTGTGTTTTACTATAACTCCTATTGACTATAAACATAGCACTGTGTTTTACTATAACTCCTCGTGATTATAAACATAGCATTGTGTTTTACTATAACTCCTCGTGACTATAAACACAGCATGTGTTTTACTATAACTCCTCGTGACTATAAACATAGCATTGTGTTTTACTATAACTCCTAGTGACTATAAACACAGCATTGTGTTTTACTATAACTCCTCGTGACTATAGATACAGCACTGTTTTACTATAACTCCTCGTTACTATAAACATAGCACTGTGTTTTACTATAACTCCTCGTGACTATAAACATAGCATTGTGTTTTACTATAACTCCTCGTGACTATAAACATAGCACTGTGTTTTACTATAACTCGTCGTGACTATAAACATAGCACTGTGTTTTACTATAGCTCCTCGTGACTATAAACATAGCATTGTGTTTTACTATAACTCTTCGTGACTATAAAAATAGCACTGTGTTTTACTATAACTCCTCGTGACTATGAACATAGCATTGTGTTTTACTATAACTCCTAGTGACTATAAACATAGCATTGTGTTTTACTATAACTCCTAGCGACTATAAACATAGCAATGTGTTTTACTATAACTCCTCGTGACTATAAACACAGCACTGTGTTTAACTATAACTCCTCGTGACTATAAACACAGCACTGTGTTTTACTATAACTCCTCGTGAATATAAACATAGCATTGTGTTTAACGATAACTCCTCGTGATTATAAACATAGCATTGTGTTTTAGTATAACTCCTCGTGACTATAAACACAGCACTGTTTTACTATAACTCCTAGTGACTATAAACATAGCATTGTGTTTTACTATAACTCCTCGTGACTATAAACATAGCATTGTGTTTTACTATAACTCCTCGTGATTATAAACATAGCATTGTGTTTAACTATAACTCCTCGTGATTATAAACATAGCATTGTGTTTTACTATAACTCCTCGTGACTATAAACATAGCATTGTGTTTAACTATAACTCCTCGTGATTATAAACATAGCACTGTGTTTTACTATAACTCCTATTGACTATAAAAATAGCACTGTTTTACTATAACTCCTCGTGATTATAAACATAGCATTGTGTTTTACTATAACTCCTCGTGACTATAAACATAGCATTGTGTTTTACTATACCTTCTCGTGACTATAAACATAGCACTGTGTTTTACTATAACTTCTCGTGACTATAAACATAGCATTGTGTTTAACTATAACTCGTCGTTACTATAAACATAGCACTGTGTTTAACTATAAATCCTCGTGATTATAAACATAGCATTGTGTTTTACTATAACTCCTCGTGACTATAAACACAGCACTGTTTTACTATAACTCCTCGTGACTATAAACATACCATTGTGTTTTACTATAACTCCTAGTGACTATAAACATAGCACTGTGTTTTACTATAACTCCTCGTGACTATAAACATAGCACTGTGTTTTACTATAACTCCTAGTGACTATAAACATAGCACTGTGTTTAACTATAACTCCTCGTGACTATAAACACAGCATTGTGTTTTAATATAACTCCTCGTGATTATAAACATAGCATTGTGTTTAACTATAACTCCTCGTGATTATAAACATAGCATTGTGTTTAACTATAACTCCTCGTGATTATAAACATAGCATTGTGTTTTACTATAACTATTCGTGATTATAAACGTAGCATTGTGTTTAACTATAACTCCTCGTGACTATAAACATAGCATTATGTTTAACTATAACTCCTCGTGATTATAAACATAGCATTGTGTTTTACTATAACTCCTATTGACTATAAACATAGCATTGTGTTTTACTATAACTCCTCGTGACTATAAACATAGCACTGTGTTTTACTATAACTTCTCGTGACTATAAACACAGCATTGTGTTTTACTATAACTCCTCGTGACTATAAACATAGCATTGTGTTTTACTATAACTCCTAGTGACTATAAACACAGCATTGTGCTTTACTATAACTCCTCGTGACTATAAACATAGCATTGTGTTTTACTATAACTCCTCGTGACTATAAACATAGCATTGTGTTTTAGTATAACTCCTCGTGATTATAAACATAGCATTGTGTTTTACTATAACTCCTCGTGACTATAAACATAGCATTATGTTTAACTATAACTCCTAGTGACTATAAACACAGTATTGTGTTTTACTATAACTCCTCGTGACTATAAATACAACACTGTTTTACTATAACTCGTCGTGACTATAAACATACCATTGTGTTTTACTATAATTCCTAGCGACTATAAACATAGCATTGTGTTTTACTATAACTCCTCGTGATTATCAACATAGCATTGTGTTTTACTATAACTCCTCGTGACTATAAACATAGCATTGTGTTTTACTATAACTCCTCGTGACTATAAACATAGCATTGTGTTTTACTATAACTCCTCGTGATTATAAACATAGCATTGTGTTTTACTATAACTTCTCGTGACTATAAATATAGCATTGTGTTTTACTATAACTTCTCGTGACTATAAACATAGCATTGTGTTTAACTATAACTCCTCGTTACTATAAACATAGCACTGTGTTTAACTATAAATCCTCGTGATTATAAACATAGCATTGTGTTTTACTATAACTCCTCGTGACTATAAACACAGCACTGTTTTACTATAACTCCTAGTGACTATAAACATAGCACTGTGTTTAACTATAACTCCTCGTGACTATAAACACAGCATTGTGTTTTACTATAACTCCTCGTGATTATAAACACAGCACTGTGTTTAACTATAACTCCTCGTGATTATAAACATAGCATTGTGTTTTACTATAACTCCTCGTGACTATGAACATAGCATTGTGTTTAACTATAACTCCTCGTGATTATAAACATAGCATTGTGTTTTACTATAACTCCTATTGACTATAAACATAGCACTGTGTTTTACTATAACTCCTTGTGACTATAAACATAACACTGTGTTTTACTATAACTCCTGGTGACTATAAACATAGCACTGTGTTTTACTATAACTCCTCGTGACTATAAACATAGCATTGTGTTTTACTATAACTCCTCGTGACTATAAACATAGCATTGTGTTTTAATATACCTCCTCGTGACTATAAACATAGCATTATGTTTAACTATAACTCCTCGTCATTATAAACATAGCATTGTGTTTTACTATAACTCCTATTGACTATAAACATAGCACTGTGTTTTACTATAACTCCTCGTGATTATAAACATAGCATTGTGTTTTACTATAACTCCTCGTGACTGTAAACACAGCATGTGTTTTACTATAACTCCTCGTGACTATAAACATAGCATTGTGTTTTACTATAACTCCTAGTGACTATAAACACAGCATTGTGTTTTACTATAACTCCTCGTGACTATAGATACAGCACTGTTTTACTATAACTCCTCGTTACTATAAACATAGCACTGTGTTTTACTATAACTCCTCGTGACTATAAACATAGCATTGTGTTTTACTATAACTCCTCGTGACTATAAACATAGCACTGTGTTTTACTATAACTCGTCGTGACTATAAACATAGCACTGTGTTTTACTATAGCTCCTCGTGACTATAAACATAGCATTGTGTTTTACTATAACTCCTCGTGACTATAAAAATAGCACTGTGTTTTACTATAACTCCTCGTGACTATGAACATAGCATTGTGTTTTAGTATAACTCCTAGTGACTATAAACATAGCATTGTGTTTTACTATAACTCCTAGCGACTATAAACATAGCAATGTGTTTTACTATAACTCCTCGTGACTATAAACACAGCACTGTGTTTAACTATAACTCCTCGTGACTATAAACACAGCACTGTGTTTTACTATAACTCCTCGTGAATATAAACATAGCATTGTGTTTAACGATAACTCCTCGTGATTATAAACATAGCATTGTGTTTTAGTATAACTCCTCGTGACTATAAACACAGCACTGTTTTACTATAACTCCTAGTGACTATAAACATAGCATTGTGTTTTACTATAACTCCTCGTGACTATAAACATAGCATTGTGTTTTACTATAACTCCTCGTGATTATAAACATAGCATTGTGTTTAACTATAACTCCTCGTGATTATAAACATAGCATTGTGTTTTACTATAACTCCTCGTGACTATAAACATAGCATTGTGTTTAACTATAACTCCTCGTGATTATAAACATAGCACTGTGTTTTACTATAACTCCTATTGACTATAAAAATAGCACTGTTTTACTATAACTCCTCGTGATTATAAACATAGCATTGTGTTTTACTATAACTCCTCGTGACTATAAACATAGCATTGTGTTTTACTATAACTTCTCGTGACTATAAACATAGCATTGTGTTTTACTATAACTTCTCGTGACTATAAACATAGCATTGTGTTTAACTATAACTCCTCGTTACTATAAACATAGCACTGTGTTTAACTATAAATCCTCGTGATTATAAACATAGCATTGTGTTTTACTATAACTCCTCGTGACTATAAACACAGCACTGTTTTACTATAACTCCTAGTGACTATAAACATAGCACTGTGTTTAACTATAACTCCTCGTGACTATAAACACAGCATTGTGTTTTACTATAACTCCTCGTGATTATAAACACAGCACTGTGTTTAACTATAACTCCTCGTGATTATAAACATAGCATTGTGTTTTACTATAACTCCTCGTGACTATGAACATAGCATTGTGTTTAACTATAACTCCTCGTGATTATAAACATAGCATTGTGTTTTACTATAACTCCTATTGACTATAAACATAGCACTGTGTTTTACTATAACTCCTTGTGACTATAAACATAACACTGTGTTTTACTATAACTCCTGGTGACTATAAACATAGCACTGTGTTTTACTATAACTCCTCGTGACTATAAACATAGCATTGTGTTTTACTATAACTCCTCGTGACTATAAACATAGCATTGTGTTTTAATATACCTCCTCGTGACTATAAACATAGCATTATGTTTAACTATAACTCCTCGTCATTATAAACATAGCATTGTGTTTTACTATAACTCCTATTGACTATAAACATAGCACTGTGTTTTACTATAACTCCTCGTGATTATAAACATAGCATTGTGTTTTACTATAACTCCTCGTGACTATAAACACAGCATGTGTTTTACTATAACTCCTCGTGACTATAAACATAGCATTGTGTTTTACTATAACTCCTAGTGACTATAAACACAGCATTGTGTTTTACTATAACTCCTCGTGACTATAGATACAGCACTGTTTTACTATAACTCCTCGTTACTATAAACATAGCACTGTGTTTTACTATAACTCCTCGTGACTATAAACATAGCATTGTGTTTTACTATAACTCCTCGTGACTATAAACATAGCACTGTGTTTTACTATAACTCGTCGTGACTATAAACATAGCACTGTGTTTTACTATAGCTCCTCGTGACTATAAACATAGCATTGTGTTTTACTATAACTCCTCGTGACTATAAAAATAGCACTGTGTTTTACTATAACTCCTCGTGACTATGAACATAGCATTGTGTTTTAGTATAACTCCTAGTGACTATAAACATAGCATTGTGTTTTACTATAACTCCTAGCGACTATAAACATAGCAATGTGTTTTACTATAACTCCTCGTGACTATAAACACAGCACTGTGTTTAACTATAACTCCTCGTGACTATAAACACAGCACTGTGTTTTACTATAACTCCTCGTGAATATAAACATAGCATTGTGTTTAACGATAACTCCTCGTGATTATAAACATAGCATTGTGTTTTAGTATAACTCCTCGTGACTATAAACACAGCACTGTTTTACTATAACTCCTAGTGACTATAAACATAGCATTGTGTTTTACTATAACTCCTCGTGACTATAAACATAGCATTGTGTTTTACTATAACTCCTCGTGATTATAAACATAGCATTGTGTTTAACTATAACTCCTCGTGATTATAAACATAGCATTGTGTTTTACTATAACTCCTCGTGACTATAAACATAGCATTGTGTTTAACTATAAATCCTATTGACTATAAAAATAGCACTGTTTTACTATAACTCCTCGTGATTATAAACATAGCATTGTGTTTTACTATAACTCCTCGTGACTATAAACATAGCATTGTGTTTTACTATAACTTCTCGTGACTATAAACATAGCATTGTGTTTTACTATAACTTCTCGTGACTATAAACATAGCATTGTGTTTAACTATAACTCGTCGTTACTATAAACATAGCACTGTGTTTAACTATAAATCCTCGTGATTATAAACATAGCATTGTGTTTTACTATAACTCCTCGTGACTATAAACACAGCACTGTTTTACTATAACTCCTCGTGACTATAAACATACCATTGTGTTTTACTATAACTCCTAGTGACTATAAACATAGCACTGTGTTTTACTATAACTCCTCGTGACTATAAACATAGCACTGTGTTTTACTATAACTCCTAGTGACTATAAACATAGCACTGTGTTTAACTATAACTCCTCGTGACTATAAACACAGCATTGTGTTTTAATATAACTCCTCGTGATTATAAACATAGCATTGTGTTTAACTATAACTCCTCGTGATTATAAACATAGCATTGTGTTTAACTATAACTCCTCGTGATTATAAACAAAGCATTGTGTTTTACTATAACTATTCGTGATTATAAACGTAGCATTGTGTTTAACTATAACTCCTCGTGACTATAAACATGGCATTATGTTTAACTATAACTCCTCGTGATTATAAACATAGCATTGTGTTTTACTATAACTCCTATTGACTATAAACATAGCATTGTGTTTTACTATAACTCCTCGTGACTATAAACATAGCACTGTGTTTTACTATAACTTCTCGTGACTATAAACACAGCATTGTGTTTTACTATAACTCCTCGTGACTATAAACATAGCATTGTGTTTTACTATAACTCCTAGTGACTATAAACACAGCATTGTGCTTTACTATAACTCCTCGTGACTATAAACATAGCATTGTGTTTTACTATAACTCCTCGTGACTATAAACATAGCATTGTGTTTTAGTATAACTCCTCGTGATTATAAACATAGCATTGTGTTTTACTATAACTCCTCGTGACTATAAACATAGCATTATGTTTAACTATAACTCCTAGTGACTATAAACACAGTATTGTGTTTTACTATAACTCCTCGTGACTATAAATACAACACTGTTTTACTATAACTCCTCGTGACTATAAACATAGCACTGTTTTACTATAACTCCTCGTGACTATAAACATAGCACTGTGTTTTACTATAACTTCTCGTGACTATAAACATAGCACTGTGTTTTACTATAACTCGTCGTGACTATAAACATAGCACTGTGTTTTACTATAACTCCTCGTGACTATAAACATAGCATTGTGTTTTACTATAACTCCTCGTGACTATAAACATAGCATTGTGTTTTACTATAACTTCTCGTGACTATAAACATAGCATTGTGTTTTACTATAACTTCTCGTGACCATAAACATAGCATTGTGTTTAACTATAACTCCTCGTTACTATAAACATAGCACTGTGTTTAACTATAAATCCTCGTGATTATAAACATAGCATTGTGTTTTACTATAACTCCTCGTGACTATAAACACAGCACTGTTTTACTATAACTCCTCGTGACTATAAACATACCATTGTGTTTTACTATAACTCCTAGTGACTATAAACATAGCACTGTGTTTTACTATAACTCCTCGTGACTATAAACATAGCACTGTGTTTTACTATAACTCCTAGTGACTATAAACATAGCACTGTGTTTTACTATAACTCCTAGTGACTATAAACATAGCACTGTGTTTAACTATAACTCCTCGTGATTATAAACATAGCATTGTGTTTAACTATAACTCCTCGTGACTATAAACATAGCATTATGTTTAACTATAACTATTCGTGATTATAAACATAGCATTGTGTTTTACTATAACTCCTCGTGATTATAAACATAGCATTGTGTTTAACTATAACTCCTCGTGATTATAAACATAGCATTGTGTTTAACTATAACTCCTCGTGATTATAAACATAGCATTGTGTTTTACTATAACTATTCGTGATTATAAACGTATCATTGTGTTTAACTATAACTCCTCGTGATTATAAACATAGCATTGTGTTTAACTATAACTCCTCGTGACTATAAACATAGCATTATGTTTAACTATAACTCCTCGTGATTATAAACATAGCATTGTGTTTTACTATAACTCCTCGTGACTATAAACATAGCATTGTGTTTTACTATAACTCCTCGTGACTATAAACATAGCACTGTGTTTTACTATAACTCCTCGTGACTATAAACATAGCATTGTGTTTTACTATAACTCCTCGTGATTATAAACATAGCATTGTGTTTAACTATAACTCCTCGTGATTATAAACATAGCATTGTGTTTTACTATAACTCCTCGTGACTATAAACATAGCATTGTGTTTAACTATAACTCCTCGTGATTATAAACATAGCATTGTGTTTTACTATAACTCCTATTGCCTATAAATACAGCACTGTGTTTTACTATGACTCCTCGTGACTATAAACATAACACTGTGTTTTACTATAACTCCTGGTGACTATAAACATAGCACTGTGTTTTACTATAACTCATCGTGACTATAAACATAGCACTGTGTTTAACTATAACTCCTCGTGACTATAAACATAGCACTGTGTTTTACTATAACTCCTCGTGACTATAAACATAGCATTGTGTGTAAATATAACTCTTCGTGATTATAAACATAGCACTGTTTTACTATAACTCCTAGTGACTATAAACATAGCATTGTGTTTTACTATAACTTCTCGTGATTATAAACCTCGCATTGTGTTTAACTATAACTCCTCGTGATTATAAACATAGCATTGTGTTTTACTATAACTCCTCGTGACTATGAACATAGCATTGTGTTTAACTATAACTCCTCGTGATTATAAACATAGCATTGTGTTTTACTATAACTCCTATTGACTATAAACATAGCACTGTGTTTTATTATAACTCCTCGTGACTATAAACATAACACTGTGTTTTACTATAACTCCTGGTGACTATAAACATAGCACTGTGTTTTACTATAACTCCTCGTGACTATAAATACAGCACTGTTTTACTATAACTCCTCGTGACTATAAAGATAGCACTGTGTTTTACTATAACTCCTCGTGACTATAAACATAGCATTGTGTTTTTCTATAACTCCTCGTGAATATAAACATAGCACTGTGTTTTACTATAACTCGTCGTGACTATAAACATAGCACTGTGTTTTACTATAACTCCTATTGACTATAAACATAGCACTGTGTTTAACTATAACTCCTCGTGATTATAAACATAGCATTGTGTTTTACTATAACTCCTCGTGATTATAAACATAGCATTGTGTTTTACTATAACTCCTATTGCCTATAAATATAGCACTGTGTTTTACTATGACTCCTCGTGACTATAAACATAACACTGTTTTTTACTATAACTCCTGGTGACTATAAACATAGCACTGTGTTTTACTATAACTCATCGTGACTATAAACATAGCACTGTGTTTAACTATAACTCCTCGTGACTATAAACATAGCACTGTGTTTTACTATAACTCCTCGTGACTATAAACATAGCATTGTGTGTAAATATAACTCTTCGTGATTATAAACATAGCACTGTTTTACTATAACTCCTAGTGACTATAAACATAGCACTGTGTTTTACTATAACTCCTCGTTACTATAAACATAGCACTGTGTTTAACTATAAATCCTCGTGATTATAAACATAGCATTGTGTTTTACTATAACTCCTCGTGACTATAAACACAGCACTGTTTTACTATAACTCCTCGTGACTATTAACATACCATTGTGTTTTACTATAACTCCTAGTGACTATAAACATAGCACTGTGTTTAACTATAACTCCTCGTGATTATAAACATAGCATTGTGTTTAACTATAACTCCTCGTGACTATAAACATAGCATTATGTTTAACTATAACTATTCGTGATTATAAACATAGCATTGTGTTTTACTATAACTCCTCGTGACTATAAACATAGCATTGTGTTTTACTATAACTCCTCGTGATTATAAACATAGCATTGTGTTTAACTATAACTCCTCGTGATTATAAACATAGCATTGTGTTTTACTATAACTCCTCGTGACTATAAACATAGCATTGTGTTTAACTATAACTCCTCGTGATTATAAACATAGCATTGTGTTTTACTATAACTCCTATTGCCTATAAAAATAGCACTGTGTTTTACTATGACTCCTCGTGACTATAAACATAACACTGTGTTTTACTATAACTCCTGGTGACTATAAACATAGCACTGTGTTTTACTATAACTCATCGTGACTATAAACATAGCACTGTGTTTAACTATAACTCCTCGTGACTATAAACATAGCACTGTGTTTTACTATAACTCCTCGTGACTATAAACATAGCATTGTGTGTAAATATAACTCTTCGTGATTATAAACATAGCACTGTTTTACTATAACTCCTAGTGACTATAAACATAGCATTGTGTTTTACTATAACTTCTCGTGACTATAAACATAGCATTGTGTTTTACTATAACTCGTCGTGACTATAAACATACCATTGTGTTTTACTATAATTCCTAGCGACTATAAACATAGCATTGTGTTTTACTATAACTCCTCATGATTATAAACATAGCATTGTGTTTTACTATAACTCCTCGTGACTATAAACATAGCATTGTGTTTTACTGTAACTCCTCGTGACTATAAACATAGCATTGTGTTTTACTATAACTCCTCGTGATTATAAACATAGCATTGTGTTTTACTATAACTTCTCGTGACTATAAACATAGCATTGTGTTTTACCATAACTCCTCGTGACTATAAACATAGCATTGTGTTTTACTGTAACTCCTCGTGACTATAAACATAGCATTGTGTTTTACTATAACTCCTCGTGATTATAAACATAGCATTGTGTTTTACTATAACTTCTCGTGACTATAAACATAGCATTGTGTTTTACTGTAACTTCTCGTGACTATAAACATATCATTGTGTTTAACTATAACTCCTCGTTACTATAAACATAGCACTGTGTTTAACTATAAATCCTCGTGATTATAAACATAGCATTGTGTTTTACTATAACTCCTCGTGACTATAAACACAGCACTGTTTTACTATAACTCCTCGTGACTATAAACATACCATTGTGTTTTACTATAACTCCTAGTGACTATAAACATAGCACTGTGTTTTACTATAACTCCTCGTGACTATAAACATAGCATTGTGTGTAAATATAACTCTTCATGATTATAAACATAGCACTGTTTTACTATAACTCCTAGTGACTATAAACATAGCACTGTGTTTTACTATAACTCCTCGTTACTATAAACATAGCACTGTGTTTAACTATAAATCCTCGTGATTATAAACATAGCATTGTGTTTTACTATAACTCCTCGTGACTATAAACACAGCACTGTTTTACTATAACTCCTCGTGACTATAAACATACCATTGTGTTTTACTATAACTCCTAGTGACTATAAACATAGCACTGTGTTTAACTATAACTCCTCGTGATTATAAACATAGCATTGTGTTTAACTATAACTCCTCGTGACTATAAACATAGCATTATGTTTAACTATAACTATTCGTGATTATAAACATAGCATTGTGTTTTACTATAACTCCTCGTGACTATAAACATAGCATTGTGTTTTACTATAACTCCTCGTGATTATAAACATAGCATTGTGTTTAACTATAACTCCTCCTGATTATAAACATAGCATTGTGTTTTACTATAACTCCTCGTGACTATAAACATAGCATTGTGTTTAACTATAACTCCTCGTGATTATAAACATAGCATTGTGTTTTACTATAACTCCTATTGCCTATAAAAATATCACTGTGTTTTACTATGACTCCTCGTGACTATAAACATAACACTGTGTTTTACTATAACTCCTGGTGACTATAAACATAGCACTGTGTTTTACTATAACTCATCGTGACTATAAACATAGCACTGTGTTTAACTATAACTCCTCGTGACTATAAACATAGCACTGTGTTTTACTATAACTCCTCGTGACTATAAACATAGCATTGTGTGTAAATATAACTCTTCGTGATTATAAACATAGCACTGTTTTACTATAACTCCTAGTGACTATAAACATAGCATTGTGTTTTACTATAACTTCTCGTGATTATAAACATCGCATTGTGTTTAACTATAACTCCTCGTGATTATAAACATAGCATTGTGTTTTACTATAACTCCTCGTGACTATGAACATAGCATTGTGTTTAACTATAACTCCTCGTGATTATAAACATAGCATTGTGTTTTACTATAACTCCTATTGACTATAAACATAGCACTGTGTTTTATTATAACTCCTCGTGACTATAAACATAACACTGTGTTTTACTATAACTCCTGGTGACTATAAACATAGCACTGTGTTTTACTATAACTCCTCGTGACTATAAATACAGCACTGTTTTACTATAACTCCTCGTGACTATAAACATAGCATTGTGTTTTTCTATAACTCCTCGTGAATATAAACATAGCACTGTGTTTTACTATAACTCGTCGTGACTATAAAGATAGCACTGTGTTTTACTATAACTCCTCGTGACTATAAACATAGCATTGTGTTTTTCTATAACTCCTCGTGAATATAAACATAGCACTGTGTTTTACTATAACTCGTCGTGACTATAAACATAGCACTGTGTTTTACTATAACTCCTATTGCCTATAAATATAGCACTGTGTTTTACTATGACTCCGCGTGACTATAAACATAACACTGTTTTTTACTATAACTCCTGGTGACTATAAACATAGCACTGTGTTTAACTATAACTCCTCGTGACTATAAACATAGCACTGTGTTTTACTATAACTCCTCGTGACTATAAACATAGCATTGTGTGTAAATATAACTCTTCGTGATTATAAACATAGCACTGTTTTACTATAACTCCTAGTGACTATAAACATAGCACTGTGTTTTACTATAACTCCTCGTTACTATAAACATAGCACTGTGTTTAACTATAAATCCTCGTGATTATAAACATATCATTGTGTTTTACTATAACTCCTCGTGACTATAAAGATAGCACTGTGTTTTACTATAACTCCTCGTGACTATAAACATAGCATTGTGTTTTTCTATAACTCCTCGTGAATATAAACATAGCACTGTGTTTTACTATAACTCGTCGTGACTATAAACATAGCACTGTGTTTTACTATAACTCCTATTGACTATAAACATAGCACTGTGTTTAACTATAACTCCTCGTGATTATAAACATAGCATTGTGTTTTACTATAACTCCTCGTGATTATAAACATAGCATTGTGTTTTACTATAACTCCTATTGCCTATAAATATAGCACTGTGTTTTACTATGACTCCTCGTGACTATAAACATAACACTGTTTTTTACTATAACTCCTGGTGACTATAAACATAGCACTGTGTTTTACTATAACTCATCGTGACTATAAACATAGCACTGTGTTTAACTATAACTCCTCGTGACTATAAACATAGCACTGTGTTTTACTATAACTCCTCGTGACTATAAACATAGCATTGTGTGTAAATATAACTCTTCGTGATTATAAACATAGCACTGTTTTACTATAACTCCTAGTGACTATAAACATAGCACTGTGTTTTACTATAACTCCTCGTTACTATAAACATAGCACTGTGTTTAACTATAAATCCTCGTGATTATAAACATAGCATTGTGTTTTACTATAACTCCTCGTGACTATAAACACAGCACTGTTTTACTATAACTCCTCGTGACTATTAACATACCATTGTGTTTTACTATAACTCCTAGTGACTATAAACATAGCACTGTGTTTAACTATAACTCCTCGTGATTATAAACATAGCATTGTGTTTAACTATAACTCCTCGTGACTATAAACATAGCATTATGTTTAACTATAACTATTCGTGATTATAAACATAGCATTGTGTTTTACTATAACTCCTCGTGACTATAAACATAGCATTGTGTTTTACTATAACTCCTCGTGATTATAAACATAGCATTGTGTTTAACTATAACTCCTCGTGATTATAAACATAGCATTGTGTTTTACTATAACTCCTCGTGACTATAAACATAGCATTGTGTTTAACTATAACTCCTCGTGATTATAAACATAGCATTGTGTTTTACTATAACTCCTATTGCCTATAAAAATAGCACTGTGTTTTACTATGACTCCTCGTGACTATAAACATAACACTGTGTTTTACTATAACTCCTGGTGACTATAAACATAGCACTGTGTTTTACTATAACTCATCGTGACTATAAACATAGCACTGTGTTTAACTATAACTCCTCGTGACTATAAACATAGCACTGTGTTTTACTATAACTCCTCGTGACTATAAACATAGCATTGTGTGTAAATATAACTCTTCGTGATTATAAACATAGCACTGTTTTACTATAACTCCTAGTGACTATAAACATAGCATTGTGTTTTACTATAACTTCTCGTGACTATAAACATAGCATTGTGTTTTACTATAACTCGTCGTGACTATAAACATACCATTGTGTTTTACTATAATTCCTAGCGACTATAAACATAGCATTGTGTTTTACTATAACTCCTCATGATTATAAACATAGCATTGTGTTTTACTATAACTCCTCGTGACTATAAACATAGCATTGTGTTTTACTGTAACTCCTCGTGACTATAAACATAGCATTGTGTTTTACTATAACTCCTCGTGATTATAAACATAGCATTGTGTTTTACTATAACTTCTCGTGACTATAAACATAGCATTGTGTTTTACCATAACTCCTCGTGACTATAAACATAGCATTGTGTTTTACTGTAACTCCTCGTGACTATAAACATAGCATTGTGTTTTACTATAACTCCTCGTGATTATAAACATAGCATTGTGTTTTACTATAACTTCTCGTGACTATAAACATAGCATTGTGTTTTACTGTAACTTCTCGTGACTATAAACATATCATTGTGTTTAACTATAACTCCTCGTTACTATAAACATAGCACTGTGTTTAACTATAAATCCTCGTGATTATAAACATAGCATTGTGTTTTACTATAACTCCTCGTGACTATAAACACAGCACTGTTTTACTATAACTCCTCGTGACTATAAACATACCATTGTGTTTTACTATAACTCCTAGTGACTATAAACATAGCACTGTGTTTTACTATAACTCCTCGTGACTATAAACATAGCATTGTGTGTAAATATAACTCTTCATGATTATAAACATAGCACTGTTTTACTATAACTCCTAGTGACTATAAACATAGCACTGTGTTTTACTATAACTCCTCGTTACTATAAACATAGCACTGTGTTTAACTATAAATCCTCGTGATTATAAACATAGCATTGTGTTTTACTATAACTCCTCGTGACTATAAACACAGCACTGTTTTACTATAACTCCTCGTGACTATAAACATACCATTGTGTTTTACTATAACTCCTAGTGACTATAAACATAGCACTGTGTTTAACTATAACTCCTCGTGATTATAAACATAGCATTGTGTTTAACTATAACTCCTCGTGACTATAAACATAGCATTATGTTTAACTATAACTATTCGTGATTATAAACATAGCATTGTGTTTTACTATAACTCCTCGTGACTATAAACATAGCATTGTGTTTTACTATAACTCCTCGTGATTATAAACATAGCATTGTGTTTAACTATAACTCCTCCTGATTATAAACATAGCATTGTGTTTTACTATAACTCCTCGTGACTATAAACATAGCATTGTGTTTAACTATAACTCCTCGTGATTATAAACATAGCATTGTGTTTTACTATAACTCCTATTGCCTATAAAAATATCACTGTGTTTTACTATGACTCCTCGTGACTATAAACATAACACTGTGTTTTACTATAACTCCTGGTGACTATAAACATAGCACTGTGTTTTACTATAACTCATCGTGACTATAAACATAGCACTGTGTTTAACTATAACTCCTCGTGACTATAAACATAGCACTGTGTTTTACTATAACTCCTCGTGACTATAAACATAGCATTGTGTGTAAATATAACTCTTCGTGATTATAAACATAGCACTGTTTTACTATAACTCCTAGTGACTATAAACATAGCATTGTGTTTTACTATAACTTCTCGTGATTATAAACATCGCATTGTGTTTAACTATAACTCCTCGTGATTATAAACATAGCATTGTGTTTTACTATAACTCCTCGTGACTATGAACATAGCATTGTGTTTAACTATAACTCCTCGTGATTATAAACATAGCATTGTGTTTTACTATAACTCCTATTGACTATAAACATAGCACTGTGTTTTATTATAACTCCTCGTGACTATAAACATAACACTGTGTTTTACTATAACTCCTGGTGACTATAAACATAGCACTGTGTTTTACTATAACTCCTCGTGACTATAAATACAGCACTGTTTTACTATAACTCCTCGTGACTATAAACATAGCATTGTGTTTTTCTATAACTCCTCGTGAATATAAACATAGCACTGTGTTTTACTATAACTCGTCGTGACTATAAAGATAGCACTGTGTTTTACTATAACTCCTCGTGACTATAAACATAGCATTGTGTTTTTCTATAACTCCTCGTGAATATAAACATAGCACTGTGTTTTACTATAACTCGTCGTGACTATAAACATAGCACTGTGTTTTACTATAACTCCTATTGCCTATAAATATAGCACTGTGTTTTACTATGACTCCGCGTGACTATAAACATAACACTGTTTTTTACTATAACTCCTGGTGACTATAAACATAGCACTGTGTTTAACTATAACTCCTCGTGACTATAAACATAGCACTGTGTTTTACTATAACTCCTCGTGACTATAAACATAGCATTGTGTGTAAATATAACTCTTCGTGATTATAAACATAGCACTGTTTTACTATAACTCCTAGTGACTATAAACATAGCACTGTGTTTTACTATAACTCCTCGTTACTATAAACATAGCACTGTGTTTAACTATAAATCCTCGTGATTATAAACATATCATTGTGTTTTACTATAACTCCTCGTGACTATAAACACAGCACTGTTTTACTATAACTCCTCGTGACTATAAACATACCATTGTGTTTTACTATAACTCCTAGTGACTATAAACATAGCACTGTGTTTAACTATAACTCCTCGTGATTATAAACATAGCATTGTGTTTAACTATAACTCCTCGTGACTATAAACATAGCATTATGTTTAACTATAACTATTCGTGATTATAAACATAGCATTGTGTTTTACTATAACTCCTCGTGACTATAAACATAGCATTGTGTTTTACTATAACTCCTCGTGATTATAAACATAGCATTGTGTTTAACTATAACTCCTCGTGATTATAAACATAGCATTGTGTTTTACTATAACTCCTCGTGACTATAAACATAGCATTGTGTTTAACTATAACTCCTCGTGATTATAAACATAGCATTGTGTTTTACTATAACTCCTATTGCCTATAAAAATAGCACTGTGTTTTACTATGACTCCTCGTGACTATAAACATAACACTGTGTTTTACTATAACTCCTGGTGACTATAAACATAGCACTGTGTTTAACTATAACTCCTCGTGACTATAAACATAGCACTGTGTTTTACTATAACTCCTCGTGACTATAAACATAGCATTGTGTGTAAATATAACTCTTCGTGATTATAAACATAGCACTGTTTTACTATAACTCCTAGTGACTATAAACATAGCATTGTGTTTTACTATAACTTCTCGTGATTATAAACATCGCATTGTGTTTAACTATAACTCCTCGTGATTATAAACATAGCATTGTGTTTTACTATAACTCCTCGTGACTATGAACATAGCATTGTGTTTAACTATAACTCCTCGTGATTATAAACATAGCATTGTGTTTTACTATAACTCCTATTGACTATAAACATAGCACTGTGTTTTATTATAACTCCTCGTGACTATAAACATAACACTGTGTTTTACTATAACTCCTGGTGACTATAAACATAGCACTGTGTTTTACTATAACTCCTCGTGACTATAAACATAGCATTGTGTTTTACTATAACTCCTCGTGACTATAAACATAGCATTGTGTTTTACTATAACTCGTCGTGACTATAAACATACCATTGTGTTTTACTATAATTCCTAGCGACTATAAACATAGCATTGTGTTTTACTATAACTCCTCATGATTATAAACATAGCATTGTGTTTTACTATAACTCCTCGTGACTATAAACATAGCATTGTGTTTTACTGTAACTCCTCGTGACTATAAACATAGCATTGTGTTTTACTATAACTCCTCGTGATTATAAACATAGCATTGTGTTTTACTATAACTTCTCGTGACTATAAACATAGCATTGTGTTTTACTATAACTCCTCGTGACTATAAACATAGCATTGTGTTTTACTGTAACTCCTCGTGACTATAAACATAGCATTGTGTTTTACTATAACTCCTCGTGATTATAAACATAGCATTGTGTTTTACTATAACTTCTCGTGACTATAAACATAGCATTGTGTTTTACTGTAACTTCTCGTGACTATAAACATATCATTGTGTTTAACTATAACTCCTCGTTACTATAAACATAGCACTGTGTTTAACTATAAATCCTCGTGATTATAAACATAGCATTGTGTTTTACTATAACTCCTCGTGACTATAAACACAGCACTGTTTTACTATAACTCCTCGTGACTATAAACATACCATTGTGTTTTATTATAACTCCTCGTGACTATAAACATAACACTGTGTTTTACTATAACTCCTGGTGACTATAAACATAGCACTGTGTTTTACTATAACTCCTCGTGACTATAAATACAGCACTGTTTTACTATAACTCCTCGTGACTATAAACATAGCATTGTGTTTTTCTATAACTCCTCGTGAATATAAACATAGCACTGTGTTTTACTATAACTCGTCGTGACTATAAAGATAGCACTGTGTTTTACTATAACTCCTCGTGACTATAAACATAGCATTGTGTTTTTCTATAACTCCTCGTGAATATAAACATAGCACTGTGTTTTACTATAACTCGTCGTGACTATAAACATAGCACTGTGTTTTACTATAACTCCTATTGCCTATAAATATAGCACTGTGTTTTACTATGACTCCGCGTGACTATAAACATAACACTGTTTTTTACTATAACTCCTGGTGACTATAAACATAGCACTGTGTTTAACTATAACTCCTCGTGACTATAAACATAGCACTGTGTTTTACTATAACTCCTCGTGACTATAAACATAGCATTGTGTGTAAATATAACTCTTCGTGATTATAAACATAGCACTGTTTTACTATAACTCCTAGTGACTATAAACATAGCACTGTGTTTTACTATAACTCCTCGTTACTATAAACATAGCACTGTGTTTAACTATAAATCCTCGTGATTATAAACATATCATTGTGTTTTACTATAACTCCTCGTGACTATAAACACAGCACTGTTTTACTATAACTCCTCGTGACTATAAACATACCATTGTGTTTTACTATAACTCCTAGTGACTATAAACATAGCACTGTGTTTAACTATAACTCCTCGTGATTATAAACATAGCATTGTGTTTAACTATAACTCCTCGTGACTATAAACATAGCATTATGTTTAACTATAACTATTCGTGATTATAAACATAGCATTGTGTTTTACTATAACTCCTCGTGACTATAAACATAGCATTGTGTTTTACTATAACTCCTCGTGATTATAAACATAGCATTGTGTTTAACTATAACTCCTCGTGATTATAAACATAGCATTGTGTTTTACTATAACTCCTCGTGACTATAAACATAGCATTGTGTTTAACTATAACTCCTCGTGATTATAAACATAGCATTGTGTTTTACTATAACTCCTATTGCCTATAAAAATAGCACTGTGTTTTACTATGACTCCTCGTGACTATAAACATAACACTGTGTTTTACTATAACTCCTGGTGACTATAAACATAGCACTGTGTTTTACTATAACTCATCGTGACTATAAACATAGCACTGTGTTTAACTATAACTCCTCGTGACTATAAACATAGCACTGTGTTTTACTATAACTCCTCGTGACTATAAACATAGCATTGTGTGTAAATATAACTCTTCGTGATTATAAACATAGCACTGTTTTACTATAACTCCTAGTGACTATAAACATAGCATTGTGTTTTACTATAACTTCTCGTGATTATAAACATCGCATTGTGTTTAACTATAACTCCTCGTGATTATAAACATAGCATTGTGTTTTACTATAACTCCTCGTGACTATGAACATAGCATTGTGTTTAACTATAACTCCTCGTGATTATAAACATAGCATTGTGTTTTACTATAACTCCTATTGACTATAAACATAGCACTGTGTTTTATTATAACTCCTCGTGACTATAAACATAACACTGTGTTTTACTATAACTCCTGGTGACTATAAACATAGCACTGTGTTTTACTATAACTCCTCGTGACTATAAACATAGCATTGTGTTTTACTATAACTCCTCGTGACTATAAACATAGCATTGTGTTTTACTATAACTCGTCGTGACTATAAACATACCATTGTGTTTTACTATAATTCCTAGCGACTATAAACATAGCATTGTGTTTTACTATAACTCCTCATGATTATAAACATAGCATTGTGTTTTACTATAACTCCTCGTGACTATAAACATAGCATTGTGTTTTACTGTAACTCCTCGTGACTATAAACATAGCATTGTGTTTTACTATAACTCCTCGTGATTATAAACATAGCATTGTGTTTTACTATAACTTCTCGTGACTATAAACATAGCATTGTGTTTTACTATAACTCCTCGTGACTATAAACATAGCATTGTGTTTTACTGTAACTCCTCGTGACTATAAACATAGCATTGTGTTTTACTATAACTCCTCGTGATTATAAACATAGCATTGTGTTTTACTATAACTTCTCGTGACTATAAACATAGCATTGTGTTTTACTGTAACTTCTCGTGACTATAAACATATCATTGTGTTTAACTATAACTCCTCGTTACTATAAACATAGCACTGTGTTTAACTATAAATCCTCGTGATTATAAACATAGCATTGTGTTTTACTATAACTCCTCGTGACTATAAACACAGCACTGTTTTACTATAACTCCTCGTGACTATAAACATACCATTGTGTTTTACTATAACTCCTAGTGACTATAAACATAGCACTGTGTTTTACTATAACTCCTAGTGACTATAAACATAGCACTGTGTTTAACTATAACTCCTCGTGACTATAAACACAGCATTGTGTTTTACTATAACTCCTCGTGATTATAAACATAGCATTGTGTTTAACTATAACTCCTCGTGATTATAAACATAGCATTGTGTTTTACTATAACTCCTCGTGATTATAAATATAGCATTGTGTTTTACTATAACTTCTCGTGACTGTAAACATAGCATTGTGTTTTACTATAACTTCTCGTGACTATAAACATAGCATTGTGTTTAACTATAACTCCTCGTTACTATAAACATAGCACTGTGTTTAACTATAAATCCTCGTGATTATAAACATAGCATTGTGTTTTACTATAACTCCTCGTGACTATAAACACAGCACTGTTTTACTATAACTCCTCGTGACTATAAACATACCATTGTGTTTTACTATAACTACTAGTGACTATAAACATAGCACTGTGTTTTACTATAACTCCTCGTGACTATAAACATAGCACTGTGTTTTACTATAACTCCTAGTGACTATAAACATAGCACTGTGTTTAACTATAACTCCTCGTGACTATAAACACAGCATTGTGTTTTACTATAACTCCTCGTGATTATAAACATAGCATTGTGTTTAACTATAACTCCTCGTGATTATAAACATAGCATTGTGTTTAACTATAACTCCTCGTAATTATAAACATAGCATTGTGTTTTACTATAACTATTCGTGATTATAAACGTAGCATTGTGTTTAACTATAACTCCTCGTGATTATAAACATAGCATTGTGTTTAACTATAACTCCTCGTGACTACAAACATAGCATTATGTTTAACTATAACTCCTCGTGACTATAAACATAGCATTGTGGTTTACTATAACTCCTAGTGAATATAAACACAGCATTGTGTTTTACTATAACTCCTCGTGACTATAAATACAGCACTGTTTTACTATAACTCCTCGTGACTATAAACATAGCACTGTGTTTTAATATAACTCCTCGTGACTATAAACATAGCATTGTGTTTTACTATAACTCCTACTGACTATAAACATAGCACTGTGTTTTACTATAACTCCTCGTGATTATAAACATAGCATTGTGTTTTACTATAACTCCTCGTGACTATAAACATAGCACTGTGTTTTACTATAACTTCTCGTGACTATAAACACAGCATTGTGTTTTACTATAACTCCTCGTGACTATAAACATAGCATTGTGGTTTACTATAACTCCTAGTGAATATAAACACAGCATTGTGTTTTACTATAACTCCTCGTGACTATAAATACAGCACTGTTTTACTATAACTCCTCGTGACTATAAAGATAGCACTGTGTTTTACTATAACTCCTCGTTACTATAAACATAGCATTGTGTTTTTCTATAACTCCTCCTGAATGTAAACATAGCACTGTTTTTTACTATAACTCGTCGTGACTATAAACATAGCACTGTGTTTTACTATAACTCCTAGTGACTATAAACATAGCACTGTGTTTTACTATAACTCCTCGTGACTATAAACATAGCATTGTGTTTTAGTATAACTCCTCGTGATTATACACATAGCATTGTGTTTTACTATAACTCCTCGTGATTATAAACATAGCATTGTGTTTTACTATAACTCCTCGTGACTATAAACATAGCATTGTGTTTTACTATAACTCCTCGTGACTATAAACATAGCATTGTGTTTTACTATAACTCCTCGTGATTATAAACATAGCATTGTGTTTTACTATAACTTCTCGTGACTATAAACATAGCATTGTGTTTTACTATAACTTCTCGTGACTATAAACATAGCATTGTGTTTAACTATAACTCCTCGTTACTATAAACATAGCACTGTGTTTAACTATAAATCCTCGTGATTATAAACATAGCATTGTGTTTTACTATAACTCCTCGTGACTATAAACACAGCACTGTGTTTAACTATAACTCCTCGTGACTATAAACACAGCATTGTGTTTTACTATAACTCCTCGTGATTATAAACATAGCATTGTGTTTAATGATAACTCCTCGTGATTATGAACATAGCATTGTGTTTTAGTAAAACTCCTCGTGACTATAAACACAGCACTGTTTTACTATAACTCCTAGTGACTATAAACATAGCATTGTGTTTTACTATAACTCCTCGTGACTATAAACATAGCATTGTGTTTTACTATAACTCCTCGTGATTATAAACATAGCATTGTGTTTAACTATAACTCCTCGTGATTATAAACATAGCATTGTGTTTTACTATAACTCCTCGTGACTATAAACATAGCATTGTGTTTTACTATAACTCCTCGTTACTATAAACATAGCAGTGTGTTTTACGATAACTCCTCGTGACTATAAACATTACATTGTGTTTTACTATAACTCCTAGTGACTATAAACATAGCACTGTGTTTTACTATAACTCCTCGTGACTATAAACATAGCACTGTGTTTTACTATAACTCCTAGTGACTGTAAATATAGCACTGTGTTTAACTATAACTCCTCGTGACTATAAACACAGCATTGTGTTTTACTATAACTATTCGTGATTATAAACATAGCATTGTGTTTAACTATAACTCCTAGTGACTATAAACATAGCATTATGTTTAACTATAACTCCTCGTGATTATAAACATAGCATTGTGTTTTACTATAACTCCTATTGACTATAAACATAGCACTGTGTTTTACTATAACTCCTCGTGATTATAAACATAGCACTGTTTTACTATAACTCCTCGTGACTATAAACATAGCACTGTGTTTTACTATAACTTCTCGTGACTATAAACACAGCATTGTGTTTTACTATAACTCCTCGTGACTATAAACATAGCATTGTGGTTTACTATAACTCCTAGTGAATATAAACACAGCATTGTGTTTTACTATAACTCCTCGTGACTATAAATACAGCACTGTTTTACTATAACTCCTCGTGACTATAAAGATAGCACTGTGTTTTACTATAACTCCTCGTGACTATAAACATAGCATTGTGTTTTTCTATAACTCCTCCTGAATGTAAACATAGCACTGTTTTTTACTATAACTCGTCGTGACTATAAACATAGCACTGTGTTTTACTATAACTCCTAGTGACTATAAACATAGCACTGTGTTTTACTATAACTCCTCGTGACTATAAACATAGCACTGTGTTTTACTATAACTCCTAGTGACTATAAACATAGCACTGTGTTTTACTATAACTCGTCGTGACTATAAACATAGCACTGTGTTTTACTATAACTCCTAGTGACTATAAACATAGCAATGTGTTTTACTATAACTCCTCGTGACTATAAACATAGCATTGTGTTTTACTATAACTCCTAGTGACTATAAACATAGCACTGTGTTTTACTATAACTCCTCGTGACTATAAACATAGCACTGTGTTTTACTATAACTCCTAGTGACTATAAACATAGCACTGTGTTTTACTATAACTCCTAGTGACTATAAACATAGCACTGTGTTTAACTATAACTCCTCGTGATTATAAACATAGCATTGTGTTTAACTATAACTCCTCGTGACTATAAACATAGCATTATGTTTAACTATAACTATTCGTGATTATAAACATAGCATTGTGTTTTACTATAGCTCCTCGTGACTATAAACATAGCATTGTGTTTTACTATAACTCCTCGTGATTATAAACATAGCATTGTGTTTAACTTAAACTCCTCGTGATTATAAACATAGCATTGTGTTTTACTATAACTCCTCGTGACTATAAACATAGCATTGTGTTTAACTATAACTCCTCGTGATTATAAACATAGCATTGTGTTTTACTATAACTCCTATTGCCTATAAATATAGCACTGTGTTTTACTATGACTCCTCGTGACTATAAACATAACACTGTGTTTTACTATAACTCCTGGTGACTATAAACATAGCACTGTGTTTTACTATAACTCATCGTGACTATAAACATAGCACTGTGTTTAACTATAACTCCTCGTGACTATAAACATAGCACTGTGTTTTACTATAACTCCTCGTGACTATAAACATAGCATTGTGTTTTACTATAACTTCTCGTGATTATAAACATCGCATTGTGTTTAACTATAACTCCTCGTGATTATAAACATAGCATTGTGTTTTACTATAACTCCTCGTGACTATGAACATAGCATTGTGTTTAACTATAACTCCTCGTGATTATAAACATAGCATTGTGTTTTACTATAACTCCTATTGACTATAAACATAGCACTGTGTTTTATTATAACTCCTCGTGACTATAAACATAACACTGTGTTTTACTATAACTCCTGGTGACTACAAACATAGCACTGTGTTTTACTATAACTCCTCGTGACTATAAACATAGCATTGTGTTTTACTATAACTCCTCGTGACTATAAACATAGCATTGTGTTTTACTATAACTCATCGTGACTATAAACATACCATTGTGTTTTACTATAATTCCTAGCGACTATAAACATAGCATTGTGTTTTACTATAACTCCTCGTGATTATAAACATAGCATTGTGTTTTACTATAACTCCTCGTGACTATAAACATAGCATTGTGTTTTACTATAACTCCTCGTGACTATAAACATAGCCCTGTGTTTTACTATAACTCCTCGTGATTATAAACATAGCATTGTGTTTTACTAAAACTTCTCGTGACTATAAACATAGCATTGTGTTTTACTATAACTTCTCGTGACTATAAACATAGCATTGTGTTTAACTATAACTCCTCGTTACTATAAACATAGCACTGTGTTTAACTATAAATCCTCGTGATTATAAACATAGCATTGTGTTTTACTATAACTCCTCGTGACTATAAACACAGCACTCTTTTACTATAACTCCTCGTGACTATAAACATACCATTGTGTTTTACTATAACTCCTCGTGATTATAAACATAGCATTGTGTTTAATGATAACTCCTCGTGATTATGAACATAGCATTGTGTTTTAGTATAACTCCTCGTGACTATAAACACAGCACTGTTTTACTATAACTCCTAGTGACTATAAACATAGCATTGTGTTTTACTATAACTCCTCGTGACTATAAACATAGCATTGTGTTTTACTATAACTCCTCGTGATTATAAACATAGCATTGTGTTTAACTATAACTCCTCGTGATTATAAACATAGCATTGTGTTTTACTATAACTCCTCGTGACTATAAACATAGCATTGTGTTTTACTATAACTCCTCGTGACTATAAACATAGCATTGTGTTTTACTATAACTCCTCGTGATTATAAACATAGCATTGTGTTTTACTATAACTTCTCGTGACTATAAACATAGCATTGTGTTTTACTATAACTTCTCGTGACTATAAACATAGCATTGTGTTTAACTATAACTCCTCGTTACTATAAACATAGCACTGTGTTTAACTATAAATCCTCGTGACTATAAACATAGCACTGTGTTTTACTATAACTCCTCGTGACTATAAACATAGCACTGTGTTTTACTATAACTCCTAGTGACTATAAACAGAGCACTGTGTTTAACTATAACTCCTCGTGACTATAAACACAGCATTGTGTTTTACTATAACTCCTCGTGATTATAAACATAGCATTGTTTTTAACTATAACTCCTCGTGATTATAAACATAGCATTGTGTTTAACTATAACTCCTCGTGATTATAAACATAGCATTGTGTTTTACTATAACTATTCGTGATTATAAACGTAGCATTGTGTTTAACTATAACTCCTCGTGATTATAAACATAGCATTGTGTTTAACTATAACTCCTCGTGACTATAAACATAGCATTATGTTTAACTATAACTCCTCGTGATTATAAACATAGCATTGTGTTTTACTATAACTCCTATTGACTATAAACATAGCATTGTGTTTTACTATAACTCCTCGTGATTATAAACATAGCACTGTGTTTTACTACAACTTCTCGTGACTATAAAAACAGCATTGTGTTTTACTATAACTCCTAGTGACTATAAACACAGCATTGTGTTTTACTATAACTCCTCGTGACTATAAATACAGCACTGTTTTACTATAACTCCTCGTGACTATAAACATAGCACAGTGTTGTAATATAACTCCTCGTGACTATAAACATAGCATTGTGTTTTACTATAACTCCTATTGACTATAAACATAGCACTGTGTTTTACTATAACTCCTCGTGATTATAAACATAGCATTGTGTTTTACTATAACTCCTCGTGACTATAAACATAGCACTGTGTTTTACTATAACTTCTCGTGACTATAAACACAGCATTGTGTTTTACTATAACTCCTCGTGACTATAAACATAGCATTGTGGTTTACTATAACTCCTAGTGAATATAAACACAGCATTGTGTTTTACTATAACTCCTCGTGACTATAAATACAGCACTGTTTTACTATAACTCCTCGTGACTATAAAGATAGCACTGTGTTTTACTATAACTCCTCGTGACTATAAACATAGCATTGTGTTTTTCTATAACTCCTCCTGAATGTAAAAATAGCACTGTTTTTTACTATAACTCATCGTGACTATAAACATAGCACTGTGTTTTACTATAACTCCTAGTGACTATAAACATAGCACTGTGTTTTACTATAACTCCTCGTGACTATAAACATAGCATTGTGTTTTAGTATAACTCCTCGTGATTATACACATAGCATTGTGTTTTACTATAACTCCTCGTGATTATAAACATAGCATTGTGTTTTACTATAACTCCTCGTGACTATAAACATAGCATTGTGTTTTACTATAACTCCTCGTGACTATAAACATAGCGTTGTGTTTTACTATAACTCCTCGTGATTATAAACATAGCATTGTGTTTTACTATAACTTCTCGTGACTATAAACATAGCATTGTGTTTTACTATAACTTCTCGTGACTATAAACATAGCATTGTGTTTAACTATAACTCCTCGTTACTATAAACATAGCACTGTGTTTAACTATAAATCCTCGTGATTATAAACATAGCATTGTGTTTTACTATAACTCCTCGTGACTATAAACACAGCACTGTGTTTAACTATAACTCCTCGTGACTATAAACACAGCACTGTGTTTAACTATAACTCCTCGTGACTATAAACATAACACTGTGTTTTACTATAACTCCTGGTGACTATAAACATAGCACTGTGTTTTACTATAACTCATCGTGACTATAAACATAGCACTGTGTTTAACTATAACTCCTCGTGACTATAAACATAGCACTGTGTTTTACTATAACTCCTCGTGACTATAAACATAGCATTGTGTTTTACTATAACTTCTCGTGATTATAAACATCGCATTGTGTTTAACTATAACTCCTCGTGATTATAAACATAGCATTGTGTTTTACTATAACTCCTCGTGACTATGAACATAGCATTGTGTTTAACTATAACTCCTCGTGATTATAAACATAGCATTGTGTTTTACTATAACTCCTATTGACTATAAACATAGCACTGTGTTTTATTATAACTCCTCGTGACTATAAACATAACACTGTGTTTTACTATAACTCCTGGTGACTACAAACATAGCACTGTGTTTTACTATAACTCCTCGTGACTATAAACATAGCATTGTGTTTTACTATAACTCCTCGTGACTATAAACATAGCATTGTGTTTTACTATAACTCATCGTGACTATAAACATACCATTGTGTTTTACTATAATTCCTAGCGACTATAAACATAGCATTGTGTTTTACTATAACTCCTCGTGATTATAAACATAGCATTGTGTTTTACTATAACTCCTCGTGACTATAAACATAGCATTGTGTTTTACTATAACTCCTCGTGACTATAAACATAGCCCTGTGTTTTACTATAACTCCTCGTGATTATAAACATAGCATTGTGTTTTACTAAAACTTCTCGTGACTATAAACATAGCATTGTGTTTTACTATAACTTCTCGTGACTATAAACATAACATTGTGTTTAACTATAACTCCTCGTTACTATAAACATAGCACTGTGTTTAACTATAAATCCTCGTGATTATAAACATAGCATTGTGTTTTACTATAACTCCTCGTGACTATAAACACAGCACTCTTTTACTATAACTCCTCGTGACTATAAACATACCATTGTGTTTTACTATAACTCCTCGTGATTATAAACATAGCATTGTGTTTAATGATAACTCCTCGTGATTATGAACATAGCATTGTGTTTTAGTATAACTCCTCGTGACTATAAACACAGCACTGTTTTACTATAACTCCTAGTGACTATAAACATAGCATTGTGTTTTACTATAACTCCTCGTGACTATAAACATAGCATTGTGTTTTACTATAACTCCTCGTGATTATAAACATAGCATTGTGTTTAACTATAACTCCTCGTGATTATAAACATAGCATTGTGTTTTACTATAACTCCTCGTGACTATAAACATAGCATTGTGTTTTACTATAACTCCTCGTGACTATAAACATAGCATTGTGTTTTACTATAACTCCTCGTGATTATAAACATAGCATTGTGTTTTACTATAACTTCTCGTGACTATAAACATAGCATTGTGTTTTACTATAACTTCTCGTGACTATAAACATAGCATTGTGTTTAACTATAACTCCTCGTTACTATAAACATAGCACTGTGTTTAACTATAAATCCTCGTGACTATAAACATAGCACTGTGTTTTACTATAACTCCTCGTGACTATAAACATAGCACTGTGTTTTACTATAACTCCTAGTGACTATAAACAGAGCACTGTGTTTAACTATAACTCCTCGTGACTATAAACACAGCATTGTGTTTTACTATAACTCCTCGTGATTATAAACATAGCATTGTTTTTAACTATAACTCCTCGTGATTATAAACATAGCATTGTGTTTAACTATAACTCCTCGTAATTATAAACATAGCATTGTGTTTTACTATAACTATTCGTGATTATAAACGTAGCATTGTGTTTAACTATAACTCCTCGTGATTATAAACATAGCATTGTGTTTAACTATAACTCCTCGTGACTATAAACATAGCATTATGTTTAACTATAACTCCTCGTGATTATAAACATAGCATTGTGTTTTACTATAACTCCTATTGACTATAAACATAGCATTGTGTTTTACTATAACTCCTCGTGATTATAAACATAGCACTGTGTTTTACTACAACTTCTCGTGACTATAAAAACAGCATTGTGTTTTACTATAACTCCTAGTGACTATAAACACAGCATTGTGTTTTACTATAACTCCTCGTGACTATAAATACAGCACTGTTTTACTATAACTCCTCGTGACTATAAACATAGCACAGTGTTGTAATATAACTCCTCGTGACTATAAACATAGCATTGTGTTTTACTATAACTCCTATTGACTATAAACATAGCACTGTGTTTTACTATAACTCCTCGTGATTATAAACATAGCATTGTGTTTTACTATAACTCCTCGTGACTATAAACATAGCACTGTGTTTTACTATAACTTCTCGTGACTATAAACACAGCATTGTGTTTTACTATAACTCCTCGTGACTATAAACATAGCATTGTGGTTTACTATAACTCCTAGTGAATATAAACACAGCATTGTGTTTTACTATAACTCCTCGTGACTATAAATACAGCACTGTTTTACTATAACTCCTCGTGACTATAAAGATAGCACTGTGTTTTACTATAACTCCTCGTGACTATAAACATAGCATTGTGTTTTTCTATAACTCCTCCTGAATGTAAAAATAGCACTGTTTTTTACTATAACTCATCGTGACTATAAACATAGCACTGTGTTTTACTATAACTCCTAGTGACTATAAACATAGCACTGTGTTTTACTATAACTCCTCGTGACTATAAACATAGCATTGTGTTTTAGTATAACTCCTCGTGATTATACACATAGCATTGTGTTTTACTATAACTCCTCGTGATTATAAACATAGCATTGTGTTTTACTATAACTCCTCGTGACTATAAACATAGCATTGTGTTTTACTATAACTCCTCGTGACTATAAACATAGCGTTGTGTTTTACTATAACTCCTCGTGATTATAAACATAGCATTGTGTTTTACTATAACTTCTCGTGACTATAAACATAGCATTGTGTTTTACTATAACTTCTCGTGACTATAAACATAGCATTGTGTTTAACTATAACTCCTCGTTACTATAAACATAGCACTGTGTTTAACTATAAATCCTCGTGATTATAAACATAGCATTGTGTTTTACTATAACTCCTCGTGACTATAAACACAGCACTGTGTTTAACTATAACTCCTCGTGACTATAAACACAGCATTGTGTTTTACTATAACTCCTCGTGATTACAAACATAGCATTGTGTTTAACTATAACTCCTCGTGACTATAAACATAGCATTGTGTTTTACTATAACTCCTCGTGACTATAAACATAGCATTGTGTTTTACTATAACTCCTCGTGATTATAAACATAGCATTGTGTTTTACTATAACTTCTCGTGACTATAAACATAGCATTGTGTTTTACTATAACTTCTCGTGACTATAAACATAGCATTGTGTTTAACTATAACTCCTCGTTACTATAAACATAGCACTGTGTTTAACTATAAATCCTCGTGACTATAAACATAGCACTGTGTTTTACTATAACTCCTCGTGACTATAAACATAGCACTGTGTTTTACTATAACTCCTAGTGACTATAAACAGAGCACTGTGTTTAACTATAACTCCTCGTGACTATAAACACAGCATTGTGTTTTACTATAACTCCTCGTGATTATAAACATAGCATTGTGTTTAACTATAACTCCTCGTGATTATAAACATAGCATTGTGTTTTACTATAACTATTCGTGATTATAAACGTAGCATTGTGTTTAACTATAACTCCTCGTGATTATAAACATAGCATTGTGTTTAACTATAACTCCTCGTGACTATAAACATAGCATTATGTTTAACTATAACTCCTCGTGATTATAAACATAGCATTGTGTTTTACTATAACTCCTATTGACTATAAACATAGCATTGTGTTTTACTATAACTCCTCGTGATTATAAACATAGCACTGTGTTTTACTACAACTTCTCGTGACTATAAAAACAGCATTGTGTTTTACTATAACTCCTAGTGCCTATAAACACAGCATTGTGTTTTACTATAACTCCTCGTGACTATAAATACAGCACTGTTTTACTATAACTCCTCGTGACTATAAACATAGCACTGTGTTTTAATATAACTCCTCGTGACTATAAACATAGCATTGTGTTTTACTATAACTCCTCGTGACTATAAACATAGCACTGTGTTTTACTATAACTCGTCGTGACTATAAACATAGCACTGTGTTTTACTATAACTCCTCGTGACTATAAACATACCATTGTGTTTTACTATAACTCCTCGTGACTATAAACATAGCATTGTGTTTTACTATAACTTCTCGTGACTATAAACATAGCATTGTGTTTTACTATAACTTCTCGTGACCATAAACATAGCATTGTGTTTAACTATAACTCCTCGTTACTATAAACATAGCACTGTGTTTAACTATAAATCCTCGTGATTATAAACATAGCATTGTGTTTTACTATAACTCCTCGTGACTATAAACACAGCACTGTTTTACTATAACTCCTCGTGACTATAAACATACCATTGTGTTTTACTATAACTCCTAGTGACTATAAACATAGCACTGTGTTTTACTATAACTCCTCGTGACTATAAACATAGCACTGTGTTTTACTATAACTCCTAGTGACTATAAACATAGCACTGTGTTTTACTATAACTCCTAGTGACTATAAACATAGCACTGTGTTTAACTATAACTCCTCGTGATTATAAACATAGCATTGTGTTTAACTATAACTCCTCGTGACTATAAACATAGCATTATGTTTAACTATAACTATTCGTGATTATAAACATAGCATTGTGTTTTACTATAGCTCCTCGTGACTATAAACATAGCATTGTGTTTTACTATAACTCGTCGTGATTATAAACATAGCATTGTGTTTAACTATAACTCCTCGTGATTATAAATATAGCATTGTGTTTTACTATAACTCCTCGTGACTATAAACATAGCATTGTGTTTAACTATAACTCCTCGTGATTATAAACATAGCATTGTGTTTTACTATAACTCCTATTGCCTATAAATATAGCACTGTGTTTTACTATGACTCCTCGTGACTATAAACATAACACTGTGTTTTACTATAACTCCTGGTGACTATAAACATAGCACTGTGTTTTACTATAACTCATCGTGACTATAAACATAGCACTGTGTTTAACTATAACTCCTCGTGACTATAAACATAGCACTGTGTTTTACTATAACTCCTCGTGATTATAAACATAGCATTGTGTTTTACTATAACTTCTCGTGATTATAAACATCGCATTGTGTTTAACTATAACTCCTCGTGATTATAAACATAGCATTGTGTTTTACTATAACTCCTCGTGACTATGAACATAGCATTGTGTTTAACTATAACTCCTCGTGATTATAAACATAGCATTGTGTTTTACTATAACTCCTATTGACTATAAACATAGCACTGTGTTTTATTATAACTCCTCGTGACTATAAACATAACACTGTGTTTTACTATAACTCCTGGTGACTACAAACATAGCACTGTGTTTTACTATAACTCCTCGTGACTATAAACATAGCATTGTGTTTTACTATAACTCCTCGTGACTATAAACATAGCATTGTGTTTTACTATAACTCATCGTGACTATAAACATACCATTGTGTTTTACTATAATTCCTAGCGACTATAAACATAGCATTGTGTTTTACTATAACTCCTCGTGATTATAAACATAGCATTGTGTTTTACTATGACTCCTCGTGACTATAAACATAGCATTGTGTTTTACTATAACTCCTCGTGACTATAAACATAGCCCTGTGTTTTACTATAACTCCTCGTGATTATAAACATAGCATTGTGTTTTACTAAAACTTCTCGTGACTATAAACATAGCATTGTGTTTTACTATAACTTCTCGTGACTATAAACATAGCATTGTGTTTAACTATAACTCCTCGTTACTATAAACATAGCACTGTGTTTAACTATAAATCCTCGTGATTATAAACATAGCATTGTGTTTTACTATAACTCCTCGTGATTATAAACATAGCATTGTGTTTAACTATAACTCCTCGTGATTATAAACATAGCATTGTGTTTAACTATAACTCCTCGTGATTATAAACATAGCATTGTGTTTAACTATAACTCCTCGTGACTATAAACATAGCACTGTGTTTAACTATAAATCCTCGTGATTATAAACATAGCATTGTGTTTTACTATAACTCCTCGTTACTATAAACATAGCAGTGTGTTTTACGATAACTCCTCGTGACTATAAACATACCAATGTGTTTTACTATAGCTCCTAGTGACTATAAACATAGCACTGTGTTTTACTATAACTCCTCGTGACTATAAACATAGCACTGTGTTTTACTATAACTCCTAGTGACTGTAAATATAGCACTGTGTTTAACTATAACTCCTCGTGACTATAAACACAGCATTGTGTTTTACTATAACTATTCGTGATTATAAACATAGCATTGTGTTTAACTATAACTCCTCGTGACAATAACCATAGCATTATGTTTAACTATAACTCCTCGTGATTATAAACACAGCATTGTGTTTTACTATAACTTCTATTGACTATAAACATAGCACTGTATTTTACTATAACTCCTCGTGATTATAAACATAGCATTGTGTTTTACTATAACTCCTCGTGACTATAAACATAGCACTGTGTTTTACTATAACTTCTCGTGACTATAAACACAGCATTGTGTTTTACTATAACTCCTCGTGACTATAAACATAGCATTGTGGTTTACTATAACTCCTAGTGAATATAAACACAGCATTGTGTTTTACTATAACTCCTCGTGACTATAAATACAGCACTGTTTTACTATAACTCCTCGTGACTATAAAGATAGCACTGTGTTTTACTATAACTCCTCGTGACTATAAACATAGCATTGTGTTTTTCTATAACTCCTCGTGAATATAAACATAGCACTGTGTTTTACTATAACTCGTCGTGACTATAAACATAGCACTGTGTTTTACCATAACTCCTAGTGACTATAAACATAGCACTGTGTTTAACTATATCTCCTCGTGATTATAAACATAGCATTGTGTTTTACTATAACTCCTATTGACTATAAACATAGCATTGTGTTTTACTATAACTCCTCGTGACTATAAACATAGCATTGTGTTTAACTATAACTCCTCGTGATTATAAACATAGCACTGTTTTACTATAACTCCTAGTGACTATAAACATAGCATTGTGTTTTACTATAACTCCTCGTGATTATAAACATAGCATTGTGTTTTACTATAACTCCTCGTGACTATGAACATAGCATTGTGTTTAACTATAACTCCTCGTGATTATAAACATAGCATTGTGTTTTACTATAACTCCTATTGACTATAAACATAGCACTGTGTTTTATTATAACTCATCGTGACTATAAACATAACACTGTGTTTTACTATAACTCCTGGTGACTATAAACATAGCACTGTGTTTTACTATAAGTCCTCGTGACTATAAACATAGCATTGTGTTTTACTATAACTCCTCGTGACTATAAACATAGCATTGTGTTTTACTATAACTCGTCGTGACTATAAACATACCATTGTGTTTTACTATAATTCCTAGCGACTATAAACATAGCATTGTGTTTTACTATAACTCCTCGTGATTATAAACATAGCATTGTGTTTTACTATAACTCCTCGTGACTATAAACATAGCATTGTGTTTTACTATAACTCCTCGTGACTATAAACATAGCATTGTGTTTTACTATAACTCCTCGTGATTATAAACATAGCATTGTGTTTTACTATAACTTCTCGTGACTATAAACATAGCATTGTGTTTTACTATAACTTCTCGTGACTATAAACATAGCATTGTGTTTAACTATAACTCCTTGTTACTATAAACATAGCACTGTATTTAACTATAAATCCTCGTGATTATAAACATAGCATTGTGTTTTACTATAACTCCTCGTGACTATAAACACAGCACTGTTTTACTATAACTCCTCGTGACTATAAACATACCATTGTGTTTTACTATAACTCCTAGTGACTATAAACATAGCACTGTGTTTTACTATAACTCCTCGTGACTATAAACATAGCACTGTGTTTTACTATAACTCCTAGTGATTATAAACATAGCACTGTGTTTAACTATAACTCCTCGTGACTATAAACACAGCATTGTGTTTTACTATAACTCCTCGTGATTATAAACATAGCATTGTGTTTAACTATAACTCCTCGTGATTATAAACATAGCATTGTGTTTAACTATAACTCCTCGTGATTATAAACATAGCATTGTGTTTTACTATAACTCCTCGTGAATATAAACATAGCACTGTGTTTTACTATAACTCCTAGTGACTATAAACATAGCACTGTGTTTAACTATAACTCCTCGTGACTATAAACACAGCATTGTGTTTTACTATAACTTCTCGTGACTATAAACACAGCATTGTTTTTTACTATAACTCCTCGTGACTATAAACATGGCATTGTGGTTTACTATAACTCCTAGTGAATATAAACACAGCATTGTGTTTTACTATAACTTCTCGTGACTATAAACATAGCATTGTGTTTTACTATAACTCCTCGTGACTATAAACATAGCATTATGTTTAACTATAACTCGTGATTATAAACATAGCATTGTGTTTTACTATAACTTCTATTGACTATAAACATAGCACTGTGTTTTACTATAACTCCTCGTGATTATAAACATAGCATTGTGTTTTACTATAACTCCTCGTGACTATAAACATAGCATTGTGGTTTACTATAACTCCTAGTGAATATAAACACAGCATTGTGTTTTACTATAACTCCTCGTGACTATAAATACAGCACTGTTTTACTATAACTCCTCGTGACTATAAAGATAGCACTGTGTTTTACTATAACTCCTCGTGACTATAAACATAGCATTGTGTTTTTCTATAACTCCTCGTGAATATAAACATAGCACTGTGTTTTACTATAACTCGTCGTGACTATAAACATAGCACTGTGTTTTACTATAACTCCTAGTGACTATAAACATAGCACTGTGTTTAACTATAACTCCTCGTGATTATAAACATAGCATTGTGTTTTACTATAACTTCTCGTGACTATAAACATAGCATTGTGTTTTACTATAACTTCTCGTGACTATAAACATAGCATTGTGTTTTACTATAACTCCTCGTGACTATAAACATAGCATTGTGTTTAAATAACTCCTCGTGATTATAAACATAGCATTGTGTTTTACTATAACTCCTATTGCCTATAAATATAGCACTGTGTTTTACTATGACTCCTCGTGACTATAAACATAACACTGTGTTTTACTATAACTCCTGGTGACTATAAACATAGCACTGTGTTTTACTATAACTCATCGTGACTATAAACATAGCACTGTGTTTTACTATAACTCCTAGTGACTATAAACATAGCACTGTGTTTTACTATAACTCCTCGTGACTATAAACATAGCACTGTGTTTTACTATAACTCCTAGTGACTGTAAATATAGCACTGTGTTTAACTATAACTCCTCGTGACTATAAACACAGCATTGTGTTTTACTATAACTATTCGTGATTATAAACATAGCATTGTGTTTAACTATAACTCCTCGTGACAATAACCATAGCATTATGTTTAACTATAACTCCTCGTGATTATAAACACAGCATTGTGTTTTACTATAACTTCTATTGACTATAAACATAGCACTGTATTTTACTATAACTCCTCGTGATTATAAACATAGCATTGTGTTTTACTATAACTCCTCGTGACTATAAACATAGCACTGTGTTTTACTATAACTTCTCGTGACTATAAACACAGCATTGTGTTTTACTATAACTCCTCGTGACTATAAACATAGCATTGTGGTTTACTATAACTCCTAGTGAATATAAACACAGCATTGTGTTTTACTATAACTCCTCGTGACTATAAATACAGCACTGTTTTACTATAACTCCTCGTGACTATAAAGATAGCACTGTGTTTTACTATAACTCCTCGTGACTATAAACATAGCATTGTGTTTTTCTATAACTCCTCGTGAATATAAACATAGCACTGTGTTTTACTATAACTCGTCGTGACTATAAACATAGCACTGTGTTTTACCATAACTCCTAGTGACTATACACATAGCACTGTGTTTAACTATATCTCCTCGTGATTATAAACATAGCATTGTGTTTTACTATAACTCCTATTGACTATAAACATAGCATTGTGTTTTACTATAACTCCTCGTGACTATAAACATAGCATTGTGTTTAACTATAACTCCTCGTGATTATAAACATAGCACTGTTTTACTATAACTCCTAGTGACTATAAACATAGCATTGTGTTTTACTATAATTCCTAGCGACTATAAACATAGCATTGTGTTTTACTATAACTCCTCGTGATTATAAACATAGCATTGTGTTTTACTATAACTCCTCGTGACTATAAACATAGCATTGTGTTTTACTATAACTCCTCGTGACTATAAACATAGCATTGTGTTTTACTATAACTCCTCGTGATTATAAACATAGCATTGTGTTTTACTATAACTTCTCGTGACTATAAACATAGCATTGTGTTTTACTATAACTTCTCGTGACTATAAACATAGCATTGTGTTTAACTATAACTCCTTGTTACTATAAACATAGCACTGTATTTAACTATAAATCCTCGTGATTATAAACATAGCATTGTGTTTTACTATAACTCCTCGTGACTATAAACACAGCACTGTTTTACTATAACTCCTCGTGACTATAAACATACCATTGTGTTTTACTATAACTCCTAGTGACTATAAACATAGCACTGTGTTTTACTATAACTCCTCGTGACTATAAACATAGCACTGTGTTTTACTATAACTCCTAGTGATTATAAACATAGCACTGTGTTTAACTATAACTCCTCGTGACTATAAACACAGCATTGTGTTTTACTATAACTCCTCGTGATTATAAACATAGCATTGTGTTTAACTATAACTCCTCGTGATTATAAACATAGCATTGTGTTTAACTATAACTCCTCGTGATTATAAACATAGCATTGTGTTTTACTATAACTCCTCGTGAATATAAACATAGCACTGTGTTTTACTATAACTCCTAGTGACTATAAACATAGCACTGTGTTTAACTATAACTCCTCGTGACTATAAACACAGCATTGTGTTTTACTATAACTTCTCGTGACTATAAACACAGCATTGTGTTTTACTATAACTCCTCGTGACTATAAACATGGCATTGTGGTTTACTATAACTCCTAGTGAATATAAACACAGCATTGTGTTTTACTATAACTTCTCGTGACTATAAACATAGCATTGTGTTTTACTATAACTCCTCGTGACTATAAACATAGCATTATGTTTAACTATAACTCGTGATTATAAACATAGCATTGTGTTTTACTATAACTTCTATTGACTATAAACATAGCACTGTGTTTTACTATAACTCCTCGTGATTATAAACATAGCATTGTGTTTTACTATAACTCCTCGTGACTATAAACATAGCATTGTGGTTTACTATAACTCCTAGTGAATATAAACACAGCATTGTGTTTTACTATAACTCCTCGTGACTATAAATACAGCACTGTTTTACTATAACTCCTCGTGACTATAAAGATAGCACTGTGTTTTACTATAACTCCTCGTGACTATAAACATAGCATTGTGTTTTTCTATAACTCCTCGTGAATATAAACATAGCACTGTGTTTTACTATAACTCGTCGTGACTATAAACATAGCACTGTGTTTTACTATAACTCCTAGTGACTATAAACATAGCACTGTGTTTAACTATAACTCCTCGTGATTATAAACATAGCATTGTGTTTTACTATAACTCCTATTGACTATAAACATAGCATTGTGTTTTACTATAACTCCTCGTGACTATAAACATAGCATTGTGTTTAAATAACTCCTCGTGATTATAAACATAGCATTGTGTTTTACTATAACTCCTATTGCCTATAAATATAGCACTGTGTTTTACTATGACTCCTCGTGACTATAAACATAACACTGTGTTTTACTATAACTCCTGGTGACTATAAACATAGCACTGTGTTTTACTATAACTCATCGTGACTATAAACATAGCACTGTGTTTAACTATAACTCCTCGTGACTATAAACATAGCACTGTGTTTTACTATAACTCCTCGTGACTATAAACATAGCATTGTGTGTAAATATAACTCTTCGTGATTATAAACATAGCACTGTTTTACTATAACTCCTAGTGACTATAAACATAGCATTGTGTTTTACTATAACTCCTCGTGATTATAAACATAGCATTGTGTTTTACTATAACTCCTCGTGACTATGAACATAGCATTGTGTTTAACTATAACTCCTCGTGATTATAAACATAGCATTGTGTTTAACTATAACTCCTATTGACTATAAACATAGCACTGTGTTTTATTATAACTCCTCGTGACTATAAACATAACACTGTGTTTTACTATAACTCCTGGTGACTATAAACATAGCACTGTGTTTTACTATAAGTCCTCGTGACTATAAACATAGCATTGTGTTTTACTATAACTCCTCGTGACTATAAACATAGCATTGTGTTTTACTATAACTCGTCGTGACTATAAACATACCATTGTGTTTTACTATAATTCCTAGCGACTATAAACATAGCATTGTGTTTTACTATAACTCCTCGTGATTATAAACATAGCATTGTGTTTTACTATAACTCCTCGTGACTATAAACATAGCATTGTGTTTTACTATAACTCCTCGTGACTATAAACATAGCATTGTGTTTTACTATAACTCCTCGTGATTATAAACATAGCATTGTGTTTTACTATAACTTCTCGTGACTATAAACAGAGCATTGTGTTTTACTATAACTTCTCGTGACTATAAACATAGCATTGTGTTTAACTATAACTCCTCGTTACTATAAACATAGCACTGTGTTTAACTATAAATCCTCGTGATTATAAACATAGCATTGTGTTTTACTATAACTCCTCGTGACTATAAACACAGCACTGTTTTACTATAACTCCTCGTGACTATAAACATACCATTGTGTTTTACTATATCTCCTAGTGACTATAAACATAGCACTGTGTTTTACTATAACTCCTCGTGACTATAAACATAGCACTGTGTTTTACTATAACTCCTAGTGACTATAAACATAGCACTGTGTTTAACTATAACTCCTCGTGACTATAAACACAGCATTGTGTTTTACTATAACTCCTCGTGATTATAAACATAGCATTGTGTTTAACTATAACTCCTCGTGATTATAAACATAGCATTGTGTTTAACTATAACTCCTCGTGATTATAAACATAGCATTGTGTTTTACTATAACTCCTCGTGAATATAAACATAGCACTGTGTTTTACTATAACTCCTAGTGACTATAAACATAGCACTGTGTTTAACTATAACTCCTCGTGACTATAAACACAGCATTGTGTTTTACTATAACTCCTCGTGATTATAAACATAGCATTGTGTTTAACTATAACTCCTCGTGATTATAAACATAGCATTGTGTTTAACTATAACTCCTCGTGATTATAAACATAGCATTGTGTTTTACTATAACTATTCGTGATTATAAACGTAGCATTGTGTTTAACTATAACTCCTCGTGATTATAAACATAGCATTGTGTTTAACTATAACTCCTCGTGACTATAAACATAGCACTGTGTTTAACTATAAATCCTCGTGATTATAAACATAGCATTATGTTTTACTATAACTCCTCGTTACTATAAACATAGCAGTGTGTTTTAAGATAACTCCTCGTGACTATAAACATACCAATGTGTTTTACTATAACTCCTAGTGACTATAAACATAGCACTGTGTTTTACTATAACTCCTCGTGACTATAAACATAGCACTGTGTTTTACTATAACTCCTAGTGACTGTAAATATAGCACTGTGTTTAACTATAACTCCTCGTGACTATAAACACAGCATTGTGTTTTACTATAACTATTCGTCATTATAAACATAGCATTGTGTTTAACTATAACTCCTCGTGACTATAAACATAGCATTATGTTTAACTATAACTCCTCGTGATTATAAACATAGCATTGTGTTTTACTATAACTCCTATTGACTATAAACATAGCACTGTGTTTTACTATAACTCCTCGTGATTATAAACATAGCATTGTGTTTTACTATAACTCCTCGTGACTATAAACATAGCACTGTGTTTTACTATAATTTCTCGTGACTATAAACACAGCATTGTGTTTTACTATAACTCCTCGTGACTATAAACATAGCATTGTGGTTTACTATAACTCCTAGTGAATATAAACACAGCATTGTGTTTTACTATAACTCCTCGTGACTATAAATACAGCACTGTTTTACTATAACTCCTCGTGACTATAAACATAGCATTGTGTTTTTCTATAACTCCTCGTGAATATAAACATAGCACTGTGTTTTACTATAACTCGTCGTGACTATAAACATAGCACTGTGTTTTACTATAACTCCTAGTGACTATAAACATAGCACTGTGTTTAACTATAACTCCTCGTGATTATAAACATAGCATTGTGTTTTACTATAACTCCTATTGACTATAAACATAGCATTGTGTTTTACTATAACTCCTCGTGACTATAAACATAGCATTGTGTTTAACTATAACTCCTCGTGATTATAAACATAGCATTGTGTTTTACTATAACTCCTATTGCCTATAAATATAGCACTGTGTTTTACTATGACTCCTCGTGACTATAAACATAACACTGTGTTTTACTATAACTCCTGGTGACTATAAACATAGCACTGTGTTTTACTATAACTCATCGTGACTATAAACATAGCACTGTGTTTAACTATAACTCCTCGTGACTATAAACATAGCACTGTGTTTTACTATAACTCCTCGTGACTATAAACATAGCATTGTGTGTAAATATAACTCTTCGTGATTATAAACATAGCACTGTTTTACTATAACTCCTAGTGACTATAAACATAGCATTGTGTTTTACTATAACTTCTCGTGATTATAAACATCGCATTGTGTTTAACTATAACTCCTCGTGATTATAAACATAGCATTGTGTTTTACTATAACTCCTCGTGACTATGAACATAGCATTGTGTTTAACTATAACTCCTCGTGATTATAAACATAGCATTGTGTTTTACTATAACTCCTATTGACTATAAACATAGCACTGTGTTTTATTATAACTCCTCGTGACTATAAACATAACGCTGTGTTTTACTATAACTCCTGGTGACTATAAACATAGCACTGTGTTTTACTATAAGTCCTCGTGACTATAAACATAGCATTGTGTTTTACTATAACTCCTCGTGACTATAAACATAGCATTGTGTTTTACTATAACTCGTCGTGACTATAAACATACCATTGTGTTTTACTATAATTCCAAGCGACTATAAACATAGCATTGTGTTTTACTATAACTCCTCGTGATTATAAACATAGCATTGTGTTTTACTATAACTCCTCGTGACTATAAACATAGCATTGTGTTTTACTAAAACTCCTCGTGACTATAAACATAGCATTGTGTTTTACTATAACTCCTCGTGATTATAAACATAGCATTGTGTTTTACTATAACTTCTCGTGACTATAAACATAGCATTGTGTTTTACTATAACTTCTCGTGACTATAAACATAGCATTGTGTTTAACTATAACTCCTCGTTACTATAAACATAGCACTGTGTTTAACTATAAATCCTCGTGATTATAAACATAGCATTGTGTTTTACTATAACTCCTCGTGACTATAAACACAGCACTGTTTTACTATAACTCCTCGTGACTATAAACATACCATTGTGTTTTACTATAACTCCTCGTGACTATAAACACAGCATTGTGTTTTACTATAACTCCTCGTGATTATAAACATAGCATTGGGTTTAACTATAACTCCTCGTGATTATAAACATAGCATTGTGTTTAACTATAACTCCTCGTGATTATAAACATAGCATTGTGTTTTACTATAACTATTCGTGATTATAAACGTAGCATTGTGTTTAACTATAACTCCTCGTGATTATAAACATAGCATTGTGTTTAACTATAACTCCTCGTGACTATAAACATAGCATTATGTTTAACTATAACTCCTCGTGATTATAAACATAGCACTGTGTTTTACTATAACTCCTATTGACTATAAACATAGCATTGTGTTTTACTATAACTCCTCGTGACTATAAACATAGCACTGTGTTTTACTATAACTTCTCGTGACTATAAAAACAGCATTGTGTTTTACTATAACTCGTCGTGACTATAAACATAGCACTGTGTTTTACTATAACTCCTCGTGACTATAAACATAGCATTGTGTTTTACTATAACTCCTCGTGACTATAAACATAGCATTGTGTTTTACTATAACTTCTCGTGACTATAAACATAGCATTGTGTTTTACTATAACTTCTCGTGACCATAAACATAGCATTGTGTTTAACTATAACTCCTCGTTACTATAAACATAGCACTGTGTTTAACTATAAATCCTCGTGATTATAAACATAGCATTGTGTTTTACTATAACTCCTCGTGACTATAAACACAGCACTGTTTTACTATAACTCCTCGTGACTATAAACATACCATTGTGTTTTACTATAACTCCTAGTGACTATAAACATAGCACTGTGTTTAACTATAACTCCTCGTGATTATAAACATAGCATTGTGTTTAACTATAACTCCTCGTGACTATAAACATAGCATTATGTTTAACTATAACTATTCGTGATTATAAACATAGCATTGTGTTTTACTATAACTCCTCGTGATTATAAACATAGCATTGTGTTTAACTATAACTCCTCGTGATTATAAACATAGCATTGTGTTTTACTATAACTCCTCGTGACTATAAACATAGCATTGTGTTTAACTATAACTCCTCGTGATTATAAACATAGCATTGTGTTTTACTATAACTATTCGTGATTATAAACGTAGCATTGTGTTTAACTATAACTCCTCGTGATTATAAACATAGCATTGTGTTTAACTATAACTCCTCGTGACTATAAACATAGCATTATGTTTAACTATAACTCCTCGTGATTATAAACATAGCATTGTGTTTTACTATAACTCCTATTGACTATAAACATAGCATTGTGTTTTACTATAACTCCTCGTGACTATAAACATAGCACTGTGTTTTACTATAACTTCTCGTGACTATAAAAACAGCATTGTGTTTTACTATAACTCGTCGTGACTATAAACATAGCACTGTGTTTTACTATAACTCCTCGTGACTATAAACATAGCATTGTGTTTTACTATAACTCCTCGTGACTATAAACATAGCATTGTGTTTTACTATAACTTCTCGTGACTATAAACATAGCATTGTGTTTTACTATAACTTCTCGTGACCATAAACATAGCATTGTGTTTAACTATAACTCCTCGTTACTATAAACATAGCACTGTGTTTAACTATAAATCCTCGTGATTATAAACATAGCATTGTGTTTTACTATAACTCCTCGTGACTATAAACACAGCACTGTTTTACTATAACTCCTCGTGAATATAAACATACCATTGTGTTTTACTATAACTCCTAGTGACTATAAACATAGCACTGTGTTTAACTATAACTCCTCGTGATTATAAACATAGCATTGTGTTTAACTATAACTCCTCGTGACTATAAACATAGCATTATGTTTAACTATAACTATTCGTGATTATAAACATAGCATTGTGTTTTACTATAACTCCTCGTGATTATAAACATAGCATTGTGTTTAACTATAACTCCTCGTGATTATAAACATAGCATTGTGTTTTACTATAACTCCTCGTGACTATAAACATAGCATTGTGTTTAACTATAACTCCTCGTGATTATAAACATAGCATTGTGTTTTACTATAACTCCTATTGCCTATAAAAATAGCACTGTGTTTTACTATGACTCCTCGTGACTATAAACATAACACTGTGTTTTACTATAACTCCTGGTGACTATAAACATAGCACTGTGTTTTACTATAACTCATCGTGACTATAAACATAGCACTGTGTTTTACTATAACTCCTCGTGACTATAAACATAGCATTGTGTTTTACTATAACTCCTCGTGATTATAAACATAGCATTGTGTTTTACTATAACTTCTCTTGACTATAAACATAGCATTGTGTTTTACTATAACTTCTCGTGACTATAAACATAGCATTGTGTTTAACTATAACTCCTCGTTACTATAAACATAGCACTGTGTTTAACTATAAATCCTCGTGATTATAAACATAGCATTGTGTTTTACTATAACTCCTCGTGACTATAAACACAGCACTGTTTTACTATAACTCCTCGTGACTATAAACATACCATTGTGTTTTACTATAACTCCTAGTGACTATAAACATAGCACTGTGTTTTACTATAACTCCTCGTGACTATAAACATAGCACTGTGTTTTACTATAACTCCTAGTGACTATAAACATAGCACTGTGTTTAACTATAACTCCTCGTGACTATAAACACAGCATTGTGTTTTACTATAACTCCTCGTGATTATAAACATAGCATTGTGTTTAACTATAACTCCTCGTGATTATAAACATAGCATTGTGTTTTACTATAACTTCTCGTGACTATAAACATAGCATTGTGTTTTACTATAACTTCTCATGACCATAAACATAGCATTGTGTTTAACTATAACTCCTCGTTACTATAAACATAGCACTGTGTTTAACTATAAATCCTCGTGATTATAAACATAGCATTGTGTTTTACTATAACTCCTCGTGACTATAAACACAGCACTGTTTTACTATAACTCCTCGTGACTATAAACATACCATTGTGTTTTACTATAACTCCTAGTGACTATAAACATAGCACTGTGTTTAACTATAACTCCTCGTGATTATAAACATAGCATTGTGTTTAACTATAACTCCTCGTGACTATAAACATAGCATTATGTTTAACTATAACTATTCGTGATTATAAACATAGCATTGTGTTTTACTATAACTCCTCGTGACTATAAACATAGCATTGTGTTTTACTATAACTCCTCGTGATTATAAACATAGCATTGTGTTTAACTATAGCTCCTCGTGATTATAAACATAGCATTGTGTTTTACTATAACTCCTCGTGACTATAAACATAGCATTGTGTTTAACTATAACTCCTCGTGATTATAAACATAGCATTGTGTTTTACTATAACTCCTATTGCCTATAAAAATAGCACTGTGTTTTACTATGACTCCTCGTGACTATAAACATAACACTGTGTTTTACTATAACTCCTGGTGACTATAAACATAGCACTGTGTTTTACTATAACTCATCGTGACTATAAACATAGCACTGTGTTTTACTATAACTCCTCGTGACTATAAACATAGCATTGTGTTTTACTATAACTCCTCGTGATTATAAACATAGCATTGTGTTTTACTATAACTTCTCGTGACTATAAACATAGCATTGTGTTTTACTATAACTTCTCGTGACTATAAACATAGCATTGTGTTTAACTATAACTCCTCGTTACTATAAACATAGCACTGTGTTTAACTATAAATCCTCGTGATTATAAACATAGCATTGTGTTTTACTATAACTCCTCGTGACTATAAACACAGCACTGTTTTACTATAACTCCTCGTGACTATAAACATACCATTGTGTTTTACTATAACTCCTAGTGACTATAAACATAGCACTGTGTTTTACTATAACTCCTCGTGACTATAAACATAGCACTGTGTTTTACTATAACTCCTAGTGGCTATAAACATAGCACTGTGTTTAACTATAACTCCTCGTGACTATAAACACAGCATTGTGTTTTACTATAACTCCTCGTGATTATAAACATAGCATTGTGTTTAACTATAACTCCTCGTGATTATAAACATAGCATTGTGTTTAACTATAACTCCTCGTGATTATAAACATAGCATTGTGTTTTACTATAACTATTCGTGATTATAAACGTAGCATTGTGTTTAACTATAACTCCTAGTGACTATAAACATAGCACTGTGTTTAACTATAACTCCTCGTGATTATAAACATAGCATTGTCTTTAACTATAACTCCTCGTGAATATAAACATAGCATTATGTTTAACTATAACTATTCGTGATTATAAACATAGCATTGTGTTTTACTATAACTCCTCGTGACTATAAACATAGCATTGTGTTTTACTATAACTCCTCGTGATTACAAACAGCATTGTGTTTAACTATAACTCCTCGGGATTATAAACATAGCATTGTGTTTTACTATAACTCCTCGTGACTATAAACATAGCATTGTGTTTTACTATAACTCCTCGTGATTACAAACATAGCATTGTGTTTAACTATAACTCCTCGGGATTATAAACGTAGCATTGTGTTTAACTATAACTCCTAGTGACTATAAACATAGCATTGTGTTTTACTATAACTTCTCGTGACTATAAACATAGCATTGTGTTTAACTATAACTCCTCGTTACTATAAACATAGCACTGTGTTTAACTATAAATCCTCGTGATTATAAACATAGCATTGTGTTTTACTATAACTCCTCGTGACTATAAACACAGCACTGTGTTTAACTATAACTCCTCGTGACTATAAACACAGCATTGTGTTTTACTATAACTCCTCGTGATTATAAACATAGCATTGTGTTTAATGATAACTCCTCGTGATTATGAACATAGCATTGTGTTTTAGTATAACTCCTCGTGACTATAAACACAGCACTGTTTTACTATAACTCCTAGTGACTATAAACATAGCATTGTGTTTTACTATAACTCCTCGTGACTATAAACATAGCATTGTGTTTTACTATAACTCCTCGTGATTATAAACATAGCATTGTGTTTAACTATAACTCCTCGTGATTATAAACATAGCATTGTGTTTTACTATAACTCCTCGTGACTATAAACATAGCATTGTGTTTTACTATAACTCCTCGTTACTATAAACATAGCAGTGTGTTTTACGATAACTCCTCGTGACTATAAACATTACATTGTGTTTTACTATAACTCCTAGTGACTATAAACATAGCACTGTGTTTTACTATAACTCCTCGTGACTATAAACATAGCACTGTGTTTTACTATAACTCCTAGTGACTGTAAATATAGCACTGTGTTTAACTATAACTCCTCGTGACTATAAACACAGCATTGTGTTTTACTATAACTATTCGTGATTATAAACATAGCATTGTGTTTAACTATAACTCCTAGTGACTATAAACATAGCATTATGTTTAACTATAACTCCTCGTGATTATAAACATAGCATTGTGTTTTACTATAACTCCTATTGACTATAAACATAGCACTGTGTTTTACTATAACTTCTCGTGACTATAAACACAGCATTGTGTTTTACTATAACTCCTCGTGACTATAAACATAGCATTGTGGTTTACTATAACTCCTAGTGAATATAAACACAGCATTGTGTTTTACTATAACTCCTCGTGACTATAAACATAGCACTGTGTTTTACTATAACTTCTCGTGACTATAAACACAGCATTGTGTTTTACTATAACTCCTCGTGACTATAAACATAGCATTGTGGTTTACTATAACTCCTAGTGAATATAAACACAGCATTGTGTTTTACTATAACTCCTCGTGACTATAAATACAGCACTGTTTTACTATAACTCCTCGTGACTATAAAGATAGCACTGTGTTTTACTATAACTCCTCGTGACTATAAACATAGCATTGTGTTTTTCTATAACTCCTCCTGAATGTAAACATAGCACTGTTTTTTACTATAACTCGTCGTGACTATAAACATAGCACTGTGTTTTACTATAACTCCTAGTGACTATAAACATAGCACTGTGTTTTACTATAACTCCTCGTGACTATAAACATAGCATTGTGTTTTACTATAACTCCTAGTGATTATACACATAGCATTGTGTTTTACTATAACTCCTCGTGATTATAAACATAGCATTGTGTTTTACTATAACTCCTCGTGACTATAAACATAGCACTGTGTTTTACTATAACTCCTCGTGACTATAAACATAGCATTGTGTTTTACTATAACTCCTCGTGACTATAAACATAGCACTGTGTTTTACTATAACTCCTCGTGACTATAAACATAGCATTGTGTTTTACTATAACTCCTCGTGACTATAAACATAGCACTGTGTTTTACTATAGCTCCTCGTGACTATAAACATAGCACTGTGTTTTACTATAAATCCTCGTGATTATAAACATAGCATTGTGTTTTACTATAACTCCTCGTGACTATAAACACAGCACTGTTTTACTATAACTCCTCGTGACTATAAACATACCATTGTGTTTTACTATAACTCCTAGTGACTATAAACATAGCACTGTGTTTTACTATAACTCCTCGTGACTATAAACATAGCACTGTGTTTTACTATAACTCCTAGTGGCTATAAACATAGCACTGTGTTTAACTATAACTCCTCGTGACTATAAACACAGCATTGTGTTTTACTATAACTCCTCGTGATTATAAACATAGCATTGTGTTTAACTATAACTCCTCGTGATTATAAACATAGCATTGTGTTTAACTATAACTCCTCGTGATTATAAACATAGCATTGTGTTTTACTATAACTATTCGTGATTATAAACGTAGCATTGTGTTTAACTATAACTCCTAGTGACTATAAACATAGCACTGTGTTTAACTATAACTCCTCGTGATTATAAACATAGCATTGTCTTTAACTATAACTCCTCGTGAATATAAACATAGCATTATGTTTAACTATAACTATTCGTGATTATAAACATAGCATTGTGTTTTACTATAACTCCTCGTGACTATAAACATAGCATTGTGTTTTACTATAACTCCTCGTGATTACAAACATAGCATTGTGTTTAACTATAACTCCTCGGGATTATAAACATAGCATTGTGATTTACTATAACTCCTCGTGACTATAAACATAGCATTGTGTTTTACTATAACTCCTCGTGATTACAAACATAGCATTGTGTTTAACTATAACTCCTCGGGATTATAAACGTAGCATTGTGTTTAACTATAACTCCTAGTGACTATAAACATAGCATTGTGTTTTACTATAACTTCTCGTGACTATAAACATAGCATTGTGTTTAACTATAACTCCTCGTTACTATAAACATAGCACTGTGTTTAACTATAAATCCTCGTGATTATAAACATAGCATTGTGTTTTACTATAACTCCTCGTGACTATAAACACAGCACTGTGTTTAACTATAACTCCTCGTGACTATAAACACAGCATTGTGTTTTACTATAACTCCTCGTGATTATAAACATAGCATTGTGTTTAATGATAACTCCTCGTGATTATGAACATAGCATTGTGTTTTAGTATAACTCCTCGTGACTATAAACACAGCACTGTTTTACTATAACTCCTAGTGACTATAAACATAGCATTGTGTTTTACTATAACTCCTCGTGACTATAAACATAGCATTGTGTTTTACTATAACTCCTCGTGATTATAAACATAGCATTGTGTTTAACTATAACTCCTCGTGATTATAAACATAGCATTGTGTTTTACTATAACTCCTCGTGACTATAAACATAGCATTGTGTTTTACTATAACTCCTCGTTACTATAAACATAGCAGTGTGTTTTACGATAACTCCTCGTGACTATAAACATTACATTGTGTTTTACTATAACTCCTAGTGACTATAAACATAGCACTGTGTTTTACTATAACTCCTCGTGACTATAAACATAGCACTGTGTTTTACTATAACTCCTAGTGACTGTAAATATAGCACTGTGTTTAACTATAACTCCTCGTGACTATAAACACAGCATTGTGTTTTACTATAACTATTCGTGATTATAAACATAGCATTGTGTTTAACTATAACTCCTAGTGACTATAAACATAGCATTATGTTTAACTATAACTCCTCGTGATTATAAACATAGCATTGTGTTTTACTATAACTCCTATTGACTATAAACATAGCACTGTGTTTTACTATAACTTCTCGTGACTATAAACACAGCATTGTGTTTTACTATAACTCCTCGTGACTATAAACATAGCATTGTGGTTTACTATAACTCCTAGTGAATATAAACACAGCATTGTGTTTTACTATAACTCCTCGTGACTATAAACATAGCACTGTGTTTTACTATAACTTCTCGTGACTATAAACACAGCATTGTGTTTTACTATAACTCCTCGTGACTATAAACATAGCATTGTGGTTTACTATAACTCCTAGTGAATATAAACACAGCATTGTGTTTTACTATAACTCCTCGTGACTATAAATACAGCACTGTTTTACTATAACTCCTCGTGACTATAAAGATAGCACTGTGTTTTACTATAACTCCTCGTGACTATAAACATAGCATTGTGTTTTTCTATAACTCCTCCTGAATGTAAACATAGCACTGTTTTTTACTATAACTCGTCGTGACTATAAACATAGCACTGTGTTTTACTATAACTCCTAGTGACTATAAACATAGCACTGTGTTTTACTATAACTCCTCGTGACTATAAACATAGCATTGTGTTTTACTATAACTCCTAGTGATTATACACATAGCATTGTGTTTTACTATAACTCCTCGTGATTATAAACATGGCATTGTGTTTTACTATAACTCCTCGTGACTATAAACATAGCAGTGTGTTTTACTATAACTCCTCGTGACTATAAACATAGCATTGTGTTTTACTATAACTCCTCGTGACTATAAACATAGCACTGTGTTTTACTATAACTCCTCGTGACTATAAACATAGCATTGTGTTTTACTATAACTCCTCGTGACTATAAACATAGCACTGTGTTTTACTATAACTCCTCGTGACTATAAACATAGCACTGTGTTTTACTATAACTCCTAGTGACTATAAACATAGCACTGTGTTTTACTATAACTCCTAGTGACTATAAACATAGCACTGTGTTTAACTATAACTCCTCCTGATTATAAACATAGCATTGTGTTTAACTATAACTCCTCGTGACTATAAACATAGCATTATGTTTAACTATAACTATTCGTGATTATAAACATAGCATTGTGTTTTACTATAGCTCCTCGTGACTATAAACATAGCATTGTGTTTTACTATAACTCCTCGTGATTATAAACATAGCATTGTGTTTAACTATAACTCCTCGTGATTATAAACATAGCATTGTGTTTTACTATAACTCCTCGTGACTATAAACATAGCATTGTGTTTAACTATAACTCCTCGTGATTATAAACATAGCATTGTGTTTTACTATAACTCCTATTGCCTATAAATATAGCACTGTGTTTTACTATGACTCCTCGTGACTATAAACATAACACTGTGTTTTACTATAACTCCTGGTGACTATAAACATAGCACTGTGTTTTACTATAACTCATCGTGACTATAAACATAGCACTGTGTTTAACTATAACTCCTCGTGACTATAAACATAGCACTGTGTTTTACTATAACTTCTCGTGATTATAAACATCGCATTGTGTTTTACTATAACTCCTCGTGACTATGAACATAGCATTGTGTTTAACTATAACTCCTCGTGATTATAAACATAGCATTGTGTTTTACTATAACTCCTATTGACTATAAACATAGCACTGTGTTTTATTATAACTCCTCGTGACTATAAACATAACACTGTGTTTTACTATAACTCCTGGTGACTACAAACATAGCACTGTGTTTTACTATAACTCCTCGTGACTATAAACATAGCATTGTGTTTTACCATAACTCCTCGTGATTATAAACATAGCATTGTGTTTAACTATAACTCCTCGTGATTATAAACATAGCATTGTGTTTTACTATAACTCCTCGTGACTATAAACATAGCATTGTGTTTTACTATAACTCCTCGTGACTATAAACATAGCATTGTGTTTTACTATAACTCCTCGTGATTATAAACATAGCATTGTGTTTTACTATAACTTCTCGTGACTATAAACATAGCATTGTGTTTTACTATAACTTCTCGTGACTATAAACATAGCATTGTGTTTAACTATAACTCCTCGTTACTATAAACATAGCACTGTGTTTAACTATAAATCCTCGTGACTATAAACATAGCACTGTGTTTTACTATAACTCCTCGTGACTATAAACATAGCACTGTGTTTTACTATAACTCCTAGTGACTATAAACAGAGCACTGTGTTTAACTATAACTCCTCGTGACTATAAACACAGCATTGTGTTTTACTATAACTCCTCGTGATTATAAACATAGCATTGTTTTTAACTATAACTCCTCGTGATTATAAACATAGCATTGTGTTTAACTATAACTCCTCGTGATTATAAACATAGCATTGTGTTTTACTATAACTATTCGTGATTATAAACGTAGCATTGTGTTTAACTATAACTCCTCGTGATTATAAACATAGCATTGTGTTTAACTATAACTCCTCGTGACTATAAACATAGCATTATGTTTAACTATAACTCCTCGTGATTATAAACATAGCATTGTGTTTTACTATAACTCCTATTGACTATAAACATAGCATTGTGTTTTACTATAACTCCTCGTGATTATAAACATAGCACTGTGTTTTACTACAACTTCTCGTGACTATAAAAACAGCATTGTGTTTTACTATAACTCCTAGTGACTATAAACACAGCATTGTGTTTTACTATAACTCCTCGTGACTATAAATACAGCACTGTTTTACTATAACTCCTCGTGAATATAAACATAGCAGAGTGTTGTAATATAACTCCTCGTGACTATAAACATAGCATTGTGTTTTACTATAACTCCTATTGACTATAAACATAGCACTGTGTTTTACTATAACTCCTCGTGATTATAAACATAGCATTGTGTTTTACTATAACTCCTCGTGACTATAAACATAGCACTGTGTTTTACTATAACTTCTCGTGACTATAAACACAGCATTGTGTTTTACTATAACTCCTCGTGACTATAAACATAGCATTGTGGTTTACTATAACTCCTAGTGAATATAAACACAGCATTGTGTTTTACTATAACTCCTCGTGACTATAAATACAGCACTGTTTTACTATAACTCCTCGTGACTATAAAGATAGCACTGTGTTTTACTATAACTCCTCGTGACTATAAACATAGCATTGTGTTTTTCTATAACTCCTCCTGAATGTAAAAATAGCACTGTTTTTTACTATAACTCATCGTGACTATAAACATAGCACTGTGTTTTACTATAACTCCTAGTGACTATAAACATAGCACTGTGTTTTACTATAACTCCTCGTGACTATAAACATAGCATTGTGTTTTAGTATAACTCCTCGTGATTATACACATAGCATTGTGTTTTACTATAACTCCTCGTGATTATAAACATAGCATTGTGTTTTACTATAACTCCTCGTGACTATAAACATAGCATTGTGTTTTACTATAACTCCTCGTGACTATAAACATAGCATTGTGTTTTACTATAACTCCTCGTGATTATAAACATAGCATTGTGTTTTACTATAACTTCTCGTGACTATAAACATAGCATTGTGTTTTACTATAACTTCTCGTGACTATAAACATAGCATTGTGTTTAACTATAACTCCTCGTTACTATAAACATAGCACTGTGTTTAACTATAAATCCTCGTGATTATAAACATAGCATTGTGTTTTACTATAACTCCACGTGACTATAAACACAGCACTGTGTTTAACTATAACTCCTCGTGACTATAAACACAGCATTGTGTTTTACTATAACTCCTCGTGATTACAAACATAGCATTGTGTTTAACTATAACTCCTCGTGACTATAAACATAGCATTGTGTTTTACTATAACTCCTCGTGACTATAAACATAGCATTGTGTTTTACTATAACTCCTCGTGATTATAAACATAGCATTGTGTTTTACTATAACTTCTCGTGACTATAAACATAGCATTGTGTTTTACTATAACTTCTCGTGACTATAAACATAGCATTGTGTTTAACTATAACTCCTCGTTACTATAAACATAGCACTGTGTTTAACTATAAATCCTCGTGACTATAAACATAGCACTGTGTTTTACTATAACTCCTCGTGACTATAAACATAGCACTGTGTTTTACTATAACTCCTAGTGACTATAAACAGAGCACTGTGTTTAACTATAACTCCTCGTGACTATAAACACAGCATTGTGTTTTACTATAACTCCTCGTGATTATAAACATAGCATTGTTTTTAACTATAACTCCTCGTGATTATAAACATAGCATTGTGTTTAACTATAACTCCTCGTGATTATAAACATAGCATTGTGTTTTACTATAACTATTCGTGATTATAAACGTAGCATTGTGTTTAACTATAACTCCTCGTGATTATAAACATAGCATTGTGTTTAACTATAACTCCTCGTGACTATAAACATAGCATTATGTTTAACTATAACTCCTCGTGATTATAAACATAGCATTGTGTTTTACTATAACTCCTATTGACTATAAACATAGCATTGTGTTTTACTATAACTCCTCGTGATTATAAACATAGCACTGTGTTTTACTACAACTTCTCGTGACTATAAAAACAGCATTGTGTTTTACTATAACTCCTAGTGCCTATAAACACAGCATTGTGTTTTACTATAACTCCTCGTGACTATAAATACAGCACTGTTTTACTATAACTCCTCGTGACTATAAACATAGCACTGTGTTTTAATATAACTCCTCGTGACTATAAACATAGCATTGTGTTTTACTATAACTCCTCGTGACTATAAACATAGCACTGTGTTTTACTATAACTCGTCGTGACTATAAACATAGCACTGTGTTTTACTATAACTCCTCGTGACTATAAACATAGCATTGTGTTTTACTATAACTCCTCGTGACTATAAACACAGCACTGTTTTACTATAACTCCTCGTGACTATAAACATACAATTGTGTTTTACTATAACTCCTAGTGACTATAAACATAGCATTGTGTTTAACTATAACTCCTCGTTACTATAAACATAGCACTGTGTTTAACTATAAATCCTCGTGATTATAAACATAGCATTGTGTTTTACTATAACTCCTCGTGACTATTAACACAGCACTGTTTTACTATAACTCCTCGTGACTATAAACATACCATTGTGTTTTACTATAACTCCTAGTGACTATAAACATAGCACTGTGTTTTACTATAACTCCTCGTGACTATAAACATAGCACTGTGTTTTACTATAACTCCTAGTGACTATAAACATAGCACTGTGTTTTACTATAACTCCTAGTGACTATAAACATAGCACTGTGTTTAACTATAACTCCTCGTGATTATAAACATAGCATTGTGTTTAACTATAACTCCTCGTGACTATAAATATAGCATTATGTTTAACTATAACTATTCGTGATTATAAACATAGCATTGTGTTTTACTATAGCTCCTCGTGACTATAAACATAGCATTGTGTTTTACTATAACTCGTCGTGATTATAAACATAGCATTGTGTTTAACTATAACTCCTCGTGATTATAAATATAGCATTGTGTTTTACTATAACTCCTCGTGACTATAAACATAGCATTGTGTTTAACTATAACTCCTCGTGATTATAAACATAGCATTGTGTTTTACTATAACTCCTATTGCCTATAAATATAGCACTGTGTTTTACTATGACTCCTCGTGACTATAAACATAACACTGTGTTTTACTATAACTCCTGGTGACTATAAACATAGCACTGTGTTTTACTATAACTCATCGTGACTATAAACATAGCACTGTGTTTAACTATAACTCCTCGTGACTATAAACATAGCACTGTGTTTTACTATAACTCCTCGTGATTATAAACATAGCATTGTGTTTTACTATAACTTCTCGTGATTATAAACATCGCATTGTGTTTAACTATAACTCCTCGTGATTATAAACATAGCATTGTGTTTTACTATAACTCCTCGTGACTATGAACATAGCATTGTGTTTAACTATAACTCCTCGTGATTATAAACATAGCATTGTGTTTTACTATAACTCCTATTGACTATAAACATAGCACTGTGTTTTATTATAACTCCTCGTGACTATAAACATAACACTGTGTTTTACTATAACTCCTGGTGACTACAAACATAGCACTGTGTTTTACTATAACTCCTCGTGACTATAAACATAGCATTGTGTTTTACTATAACTCCTCGTGACTATAAACATAGCATTGTGTTTTACTATAACTCATCGTGACTATAAACATACCATTGTGTTTTACTATAATTCCTAGCGACTATAAACATAGCATTGTGTTTTACTATAACTCCTCGTGATTATAAACATAGCATTGTGTTTTACTATGACTCCTCGTGACTATAAACATAGCATTGTGTTTTACTATAACTCCTCGTGACTATAAACATAGCCCTGTGTTTTACTATAACTCCTCGTGATTATAAACATAGCATTGTGTTTTACTAAAACTTCTCGTGACTATAAACATAGCATTGTGTTTTACTATAACTTCTCGTGACTATAAACATAGCATTGTGTTTAACTATAACTCCTCGTTACTATAAACATAGCACTGTGTTTAACTATAAATCCTCGTGATTATAAACATAGCATTGTGTTTTACTATAACTCCTCGTGATTATAAACATAGCATTGTGTTTAACTATAACTCCTCGTGATTATAAACATAGCATTGTGTTTAACTATAACTCCTCGTGATTATAAACATAGCATTGTGTTTAACTATAACTCCTCGTGACTATAAACATAGCACTGTGTTTAACTATAAATCCTCGTGATTATAAACATAGCATTGTGTTTTACTATAACTCCTCGTTACTATAAACATAGCAGTGTGTTTTACGATAACTCCTCGTGACTATAAACATACCAATGTGTTTTACTATAACTCCTAGTGACTATAAACATAGCACTGTGTTTTACTATAACTCCTCGTGACTATAAACATAGCACTGTGTTTTACTATAACTCCTAGTGACTGTAAATATAGCACTGTGTTTAACTATAACTCCTCGTGACTATAAACACAGCATTGTGTTTTACTATAACTATTCGTGATTATAAACATAGCATTGTGTTTAACTATAACTCCTCGTGACAATAAACATAGCATTATGTTTAACTATAACTCCTCGTGATTATAAACACAGCATTGTGTTTTACTATAACTTCTATTGACTATAAACATAGCACTGTATTTTACTATAACTCCTCGTGATTATAAACATAGCATTGTGTTTTACTATAACTCCTCGTGACTATAAACATAGCACTGTGTTTTACTATAACTTCTCGTGACTATAAACACAGCATTGTGTTTTACTATAACTCCTCGTGACTATAAACATAGCATTGTGGTTTACTATAACTCCTAGTGAATATAAACACAGCATTGTGTTTTACTATAACTCCTCGTGACTATAAATACAGCACTGTTTTACTATAACTCCTCGTGACTATAAAGATAGCACTGTGTTTTACTATAACTCCTCGTGACTATAAACATAGCATTGTGTTTTTCTATAACTCCTCGTGAATATAAACATAGCACTGTGTTTTACTATAACTCGTCGTGACTATAAACATAGCACTGTGTTTTACCATAACTCCTAGTGACTATAAACATAGCACTGTGTTTAACTATATCTCCTCGTGATTATAAACATAGCATTGTGTTTTACTATAACTCCTATTGACTATAAACATAGCATTGTGTTTTACTATAACTCCTCGTGACTATAAACATAGCATTGTGTTTAACTATAACTCCTCGTGATTATAAACATAGCACTGTTTTACTATAACTCCTAGTGACTATAAACATAGCATTGTGTTTTACTATAACTCCTCGTGATTATAAACATAGCATTGTGTTTTACTATAACTCCTCGTGACTATGAACATAGCATTGTGTTTAACTATAACTCCTCGTGATTATAAACATAGCATTGTGTTTTACTATAACTCCTATTGACTATAAACATAGCACTGTGTTTTATTATAACTCCTCGTGACTATAAACATAACACTGTGTTTTACTATAACTCCTGGTGACTATAAACATAGCACTGTGTTTTACTATAAGTCCTCGTGACTATAAACATAGCATTGTGTTTTACTATAACTCCTATTGACTATAAACATAGCACTGTGTTTTATTATAACTCCTCGTGACTATAAACATAACACTGTGTTTTACTATAACTCCTGGTGACTACAAACATAGCACTGTGTTTTACTATAACTCCTCGTGACTATAAACATAGCATTGTGTTTTACTATAACTCCTCGTGACTATAAACATAGCATTGTGTTTTACTATAACTCATCGTGACTATAAACATACCATTGTGTTTTACTATAATTCCTAGCGACTATAAACATAGCATTGTGTTTTACTATAACTCCTCGTGATTATAAACATAGCATTGTGTTTTACTATGACTCCTCGTGACTATAAACATAGCATTGTGTTTTACTATAACTCCTCGTGACTATAAACATAGCCCTGTGTTTTACTATAACTCCTCGTGATTATAAACATAGCATTGTGTTTTACTAAAACTTCTCGTGACTATAAACATAGCATTGTGTTTTACTATAACTTCTCGTGACTATAAACATAGCATTGTGTTTAACTATAACTCCTCGTTACTATAAACATAGCACTGTGTTTAACTATAAATCCTCGTGATTATAAACATAGCATTGTGTTTTACTATAACTCCTCGTGATTATAAACATAGCATTGTGTTTAACTATAACTCCTCGTGATTATAAACATAGCATTGTGTTTAACTATAACTCCTCGTGATTATAAACATAGCATTGTGTTTAACTATAACTCCTCGTGACTATAAACATAGCACTGTGTTTAACTATAAATCCTCGTGATTATAAACATAGCATTGTGTTTTACTATAACTCCTCGTTACTATAAACATAGCAGTGTGTTTTACGATAACTCCTCGTGACTATAAACATACCAATGTGTTTTACTATAACTCCTAGTGACTATAAACATAGCACTGTGTTTTACTATAACTCCTCGTGACTATAAACATAGCACTGTGTTTTACTATAACTCCTAGTGACTGTAAATATAGCACTGTGTTTAACTATAACTCCTCGTGACTATAAACACAGCATTGTGTTTTACTATAACTATTCGTGATTATAAACATAGCATTGTGTTTAACTATAACTCCTCGTGACAATAAACATAGCATTATGTTTAACTATAACTCCTCGTGATTATAAACACAGCATTGTGTTTTACTATAACTTCTATTGACTATAAACATAGCACTGTATTTTACTATAACTCCTCGAGATTATAAACATAGCATTGTGTTTTACTATAACTCCTCGTGACTATAAACATAGCACTGTGTTTTACTATAACTTCTCGTGACTATAAACACAGCATTGTGTTTTACTATAACTCCTCGTGACTATAAACATAGCATTGTGGTTTACTATAACTCCTAGTGAATATAAACACAGCATTGTGTTTTACTATAACTCCTCGTGACTATAAATACAGCACTGTTTTACTATAACTCCTCGTGACTATAAAGATAGCACTGTGTTTTACTATAACTCCTCGTGACTATAAACATAGCATTGTGTTTTTCTATAACTCCTCGTGAATATAAACATAGCACTGTGTTTTACTATAACTCGTCGTGACTATAAACATAGCACTGTGTTTTACCATAACTCCTAGTGACTATAAACATAGCACTGTGTTTAACTATATCTCCTCGTGATTATAAACATAGCATTGTGTTTTACTATAACTCCTATTGACTATAAACATAGCATTGTGTTTTACTATAACTCCTCGTGACTATAAACATAGCATTGTGTTTAACTATAACTCCTCGTGATTATAAACATAGCACTGTTTTACTATAACTCCTAGTGACTATAAACATAGCATTGTGTTTTACTATAACTCCTCGTGATTATAAACATAGCATTGTGTTTTACTATAACTCCTCGTGACTATGAACATAGCATTGTGTTTAACTATAACTCCTCGTGATTATAAACATAGCATTGTGTTTTACTATAACTCCTATTGACTATAAACATAGCACTGTGTTTTATTATAACTCCTCGTGACTATAAACATAACACTGTGTTTTACTATAACTCCTGGTGACTATAAACATAGCACTGTGTTTTACTATAAGTCCTCGTGACTATAAACATAGCATTGTGTTTTACTATAACTCCTCGTGACTATAAACATAGCATTGTGTTTTACTATAACTCGTCGTGACTATAAACATACCATTGTGTTTTACTATAATTCCTAGCGACTATAAACATAGCATTGTGTTTTACTATAACTCCTCGTGATTATAAACATAGCATTGTGTTTTACTATAACTCCTCGTGACTATAAACATAGCATTGTGTTTTACTATAACTCCTCGTGACTATAAACATAGCATTGTGTTTTACTATAACTCCTCGTGATTATAAACATAGCATTGTGTTTTACTATAACTTCTCGTGACTATAAACATAGCATTGTGTTTTACTATAACTTCTCGTGACTATAAACATAGCATTGTGTTTAACTATAACTCCTTGTTACTATAAACATAGCACTGTATTTAACTATAAATCCTCGTGATTATAAACATAGCATTGTGTTTTACTATAACTCCTCGTGACTATAAACACAGCACTGTTTTACTATAACTCCTCGTGACTATAAACATACCATTGTGTTTTACTATAACTCCTAGTGACTATAAACATAGCACTGTGTTTTACTATAACTCCTCGTGACTATAAACATAGCACTGTGTTTTACTATAACTCCTAGTGATTATAAACATAGCACTGTGTTTAACTATAACTCCTCGTGACTATAAACACAGCATTGTGTTTTACTATAACTCCTCGTGATTATAAACATAGCATTGTGTTTAACTATAACTCCTCGTGATTATAAACATAGCATTGTGTTTAACTATAACTCCTCGTGATTATAAACATAGCATTGTGTTTTACTATAACTCCTCGTGAATATAAACATAGCACTGTGTTTTACTATAACTCCTAGTGACTATAAACATAGCACTGTGTTTAACTATAACTCCTCGTGACTATAAACACAGCATTGTGTTTTACTATAACTTCTCGTGACTATAAACACAGCATTGTGTTTTACTATAACTCCTCGTGACTGTAAACATGGCATTGTGGTTTACTATAACTCCTAGTGAATATAAACACAGCATTGTGTTTTACTATAACTTCTCGTGACTATAAACATAGCATTGTGTTTTACTATAACTCCTCGTGACTATAAACATAGCATTATGTTTAACTATAACTCGTGATTATAAACATAGCATTGTGTTTTACTATAACTTCTATTGACTATAAACATAGCACTGTGTTTTACTATAACTCCTCGTGATTAGCATTGTGTTTTACTATAACTCCTCGTGACTATAAACATAGCATTGTGGTTTACTATAACTCCTAGTGAATATAAACACAGCATTGTGTTTTACTATAACTCCTCGTGACTATAAATACAGCACTGTTTTACTATAACTCCTCGTGACTATAAAGATAGCACTGTGTTTTACTATAACTCCTCGTGACTATAAACATAGCATTGTGTTTTTCTATAACTCCTCGTGAATATAAACATAGCACTGTGTTTTACTATAACTCGTCGTGACTATAAACATAGCACTGTGTTTTACTATAACTCCTAGTGACTATAAACATAGCACTGTGTTTAACTATAACTCCTCGTGATTATAAACATAGCATTGTGTTTTACTATAACTCCTATTGACTATAAACATAGCATTGTGTTTTACTATAACTCCTCGTGACTATAAACATAGCATTGTGTTTAAATAACTCCTCGTGATTATAAACATAGCATTGTGTTTTACTATAACTCCTATTGCCTATAAATATAGCACTGTGTTTTACTATGACTCCTCGTGACTATAAACATAACACTGTGTTTTACTATAACTCCTGGTGACTATAAACATAGCACTGTGTTTTACTATAACTCATCGTGACTATAAACATAGCACTGTGTTTAACTATAACTCCTCGTGACTATAAACATAGCACTGTGTTTTACTATAACTCCTCGTGACTATAAACATAGCATTGTGTGTAAATATAACTCTTCGTGATTATAAACATAGCACTGTTTTACTATAACTCCTAGTGACTATAAACATAGCATTGTGTTTTACTATAACTCCTCGTGATTATAAACATAGCATTGTGTTTTACTATAACTCCTCGTGACTATGAACATAGCATTGTGTTTAACTATAACTCCTCGTGATTATAAACATAGCATTGTGTTTTACTATAACTCCTATTGACTATAAACATAGCACTGTGTTTTATTATAACTCCTCGTGACTATAAACATAACACTGTGTTTTACTATAACTCCTGGTGACTATAAACATAGCACTGTGTTTTACTATAAGTCCTCGTGACTATAAACATAGCATTGTGTTTTACTATAACTCCTCGTGACTATAAACATAGCATTGTGTTTTACTATAACTCGTCGTGACTATAAACATACCATTGTGTTTTACTATAATTCCTAGCGACTATAAACATAGCATTGTGTTTTACTATAACTCCTCGTGATTATAAACATAGCATTGTGTTTTACTATAACTCCTCGTGACTATAAACATAGCATTGTGTTTTACTATAACTCCTCGTGACTATAAACATAGCATTGTGTTTTACTATAACTCCTCGTGATTATAAACATAGCATTGTGTTTTACTATAACTTCTCGTGACTATAAACAGAGCATTGTGTTTTACTATAACTTCTCGTGACTATAAACATAGCATTGTGTTTAACTATAACTCCTCGTTACTATAAACATAGCACTGTGTTTAACTATAAATCCTCGTGATTATAAACATAGCATTGTGTTTTACTATAACTCCTCGTGACTATAAACACAGCACTGTTTTACTATAACTCCTCGTGACTATAAACATACCATTGTGTTTTACTATAACTCCTAGTGACTATAAACATAGCACTGTGTTTTACTATAACTCCTCGTGACTATAAACATAGCACTGTGTTTTACTATAACTCCTAGTGACTATAAACATAGCACTGTGTTTAACTATAACTCCTCGTGACTATAAACACAGCATTGTGTTTTACTATAACTCCTCGTGATTATAAACATAGCATTGTGTTTAACTATAACTCCTCGTGATTATAAACATAGCATTGTGTTTAACTATAACTCCTCGTGATTATAAACATAGCATTGTGTTTTACTATAACTCCTCGTGAATATAAACATAGCACTGTGTTTTACTATAACTCCTAGTGACTATAAACATAGCACTGTGTTTAACTATAACTCCTCGTGACTATAAACACAGCATTGTGTTTTACTATAACTCCTCGTGATTATAAACATAGCATTGTGTTTAACTATAACTCCTCGTGATTATAAACATAGCATTGTGTTTAACTATAACTCCTCGTGATTATAAACATAGCATTGTGTTTTACTATAACTATTCGTGATTATAAACGTAGCATTGTGTTTAACTATAACTCCTCGTGATTATAAACATAGCATTGTGTTTAACTATAACTCCTCGTGACTATAAACATAGCACTGTGTTTAACTATAAATCCTCGTGATTATAAACATAGCATTGTGTTTTACTATAACTCCTCGTTACTATAAACATAGCAGTGTGTTTTAAGATAACTCCTCGTGACTATAAACATACCAATGTGTTTTACTATAACTCCTAGTGACTATAAACATAGCACTGTGTTTTACTATAACTCCTCGTGACTATAAACATAGCACTGTGTTTTACTATAACTCCTAGTGACTGTAAATATAGCACTGTGTTTAACTATAACTCCTCGTGACTATAAACACAGCATTGTGTTTTACTATAACTATTCGTGATTATAAACATAGCATTGTGTTTAACTATAACTCCTCGTGACTATAAACATAGCATTATGTTTAACTATAACTCCTCGTGATTATAAACATAGCATTGTGTTTTACTATAACTCCTATTGACTATAAACATAGCACTGTGTTTTACTATAACTCCTCGTGATTATAAACATAGCATTGTGTTTTGCTATAACTCCTCGTGACTATAAACATAGCACTGTGTTTTACTATAATTTCTCGTGACTATAAACACAGCATTGTGTTTTACTATAACTCCTCGTGACTATAAACATAGCATTGTGGTTTACTATAACTCCTAGTGAATATAAACACAGCATTGTGTTTTACTATAACTCCTCGTGACTATAAATACAGCACTGTTTTACTATAACTCCTCGTGACTATAAACATAGCATTGTGTTTTTCTATAACTCCTCGTGAATATAAACATAGCACTGTGTTTTACTATAACTCGTCGTGACTATAAACATAGCACTGTGTTTTACTATAACTACTAGTGACTATAAACATAGCACTGTGTTTAACTATAACTCCTCGTGATTATAAACATAGCATTGTGTTTTACTATAACTCCTATTGACTATAAACATAGCATTGTGTTTTACTATAACTCCTCGTGACTATAAACATAGCATTGTGTTTAACTATAACTCCTCGTGATTATAAACATAGCATTGTGTTTTACTATAACTCCTATTGCCTATAAATATAGCACTGTGTTTTACTATGACTCCTCGTGACTATAAACATAACACTGTGTTTTACTATAACTCCTGGTGACTATAAACATAGCACTGTGTTTTACTATAACTCATCGTGACTATAAACATAGCACTGTGTTTAACTATAACTCCTCGTGACTATAAACATAGCACTGTGTTTTACTATAACTCCTCGTGACTATAAACATAGCATTGTGTGTAAATATAACTCTTCGTGATTATAAACATAGCACTGTTTTACTATAACTCCTAGTGACTATAAACATAGCATTGTGTTTTACTATAACTTCTCGTAATTATAAACATCGCATTGTGTTTAACTATAACTCCTCGCGATTATAAACATAGCATTGTGTTTTACTATAACTCCTCGTGACTATGAACATAGCATTGTGTTTAACTATAACTCCTCGTGATTATAAACATAGCATTGTGTTTTACTATAACTCCTATTGACTATAAACATAGCACTGTGTTTTATTATAACTCCTCGTGACTATAAACATAACGCTGTGTTTTACTATAACTCCTGGTGACTATAAACATAGCACTGTGTTTTACTATAAGTCCTCGTGACTATAAACATAGCATTGTGTTTTACTATAACTCCTCGTGACTATAAACATAGCATTGTGTTTTACTATAACTCGTCGTGACTATAAACATACCATTGTGTTTTACTATAATTCCAAGCGACTATAAACATAGCATTGTGTTTTACTATAACTCCTCGTGATTATAAACATAGCATTGTGTTTTACTATAACTCCTCGTGACTATAAACATAGCATTGTGTTTTACTAAAACTCCTCGTGACTATAAACATAGCATTGTGTTTTACTATAACTCCTCGTGATTATAAACATAGCATTGTGTTTTACTATAACTTCTCGTGACTATAAACATAGCATTGTGTTTTACTATAACTTCTCGTGACTATAAACATAGCATTGTGTTTAACTATAACTCCTCGTTACTATAAACATAGCACTGTGTTTAACTATAAATCCTCGTGATTATAAACATAGCATTGTGTTTTACTATAACTCCTCGTGACTATAAACACAGCACTGTTTTACTATAACTCCTCGTGACTATAAACATACCATTGTGTTTTACTATAACTCCTAGTGACTATAAACATAGCACTGTGTTTTACTATAACTCCTCGTGACTATAAACATAGCACTGTGTTTTACTATAACTCCTAGTGACTATAAACATAGCACTGTGTTTAACTATAACTCCTCGTGACTATAAACACAGCATTGTGTTTTACTATAACTCCTCGTGATTATAAACATAGCATTGGGTTTAACTATAACTCCTCGTGATTATAAACATAGCATTGTGTTTAACTATAACTCCTCGTGATTATAAACATAGCATTGTGTTTTACTATAACTATTCGTGATTATAAACGTAGCATTGTGTTTAACTATAACTCCTCGTGATTATAAACATAGCATTGTGTTTAACTATATCTCCTCGTGACTATAAACATAGCATTATGTTTAACTATAACTCCTCGTGATTATAAACATAGCATTGTGTTTTACTATAACTCCTATTGACTATAAACATAGCATTGTGTTTTACTATAACTCCTCGTGACTATAAACATAGCACTGTGTTTTACTATAACTTCTCGTGACTATAAAAACAGCATTGTGTTTTACTATAACTCGTCGTGACTATAAACATAGCACTGTGTTTTACTATAACTCCTCGTGACTATAAACATAGCATTGTGTTTTACTATAACTCCTCGTGATTATAAACATAGCATTG